>NC_084612.1:91163459-91170959 GCF_033978795.1 Nerophis ophidion
CAAATCTACAAACACATATATATATATATATATATATATATATATATATATATATATATATATATATATATATATATATATATATATATATATATATATATATATATGTATATATATATATATATATATATCAATGTTTACTTCTTTAGCCCTAAATCACTAGTGTCTCAAAGGGCTGCACAAACCACATCACAAACCACTATTACATCCTCGGCAGGCCCACATAAGGGCAACAAGGAAAACTCACACCCAGTGTGACGTCACTATATATATATATATATATATATATATGTATATATATATATATATATATACATATATATATATATATACATATATACACAAATATACATACATATATATGTGTATATGTATATAAACATATATGTATATATACTGTATATATGTATCTATAGATATATATATACACAAATCTACAAACACACATCTGTATACATATATATATACATATTATACATATGGATGTATGTATATACACACACATATATACACACATATATATATACATATATATAACATACATACATACATACATACATACATATATATATATATATATATATTTATATATATATATACATATATATATACATATATATATGTGAGTGTTTACATTTTGGAAGCAACAGCCTTGCTCCAATGATCGCCTCCTTCCAATTAACGGTTCATCCTCATTGCTTTTTAGATAAATTAATATAAAAAGTATATAGACATGACCTGTTTTCAGTGGGTTTTGCAAGCCATTCCTGCTTTTACAAAGTTGTTGTACCGTAATATGCGATGCAATTACTTCTGAAAACATCAAAACGCTGCTTTGATTACACTACAGCCAGCACACACACACACACACACACACACACACACACACACACACACACACACACACACACACACACACACACACACACACACACAGTCCAGTTAGCGTTCAACCATGCATTGGTAAAATGTGTGCATGAGGCAGAAGGAACGTTAATTCCCCTGTTCACTCCCCACCACCATAACACTAACGACGTATTACTAATTACACCACGCGTATTTGCAAACGGCCCGATGATGTTTCCTCCACTTAACTTTCTTTCCGGGTAATTGAAGGTAGCCTGAGATTAGAAGTAAGGCAGAGCAGCATCACGGAAGAGGAGGTTGCAGATAGCAGCGTGCGCACATGATAAAAAAAGTGCTCATTCCACCTGAGACCTGTCGGTGGGGCGTCGAGAGACCAAGGCGAGGTTGTTTACACGGGCTTCAATGAGCAGGTTTGGAGCGGAATTGTAATACTTACATACAGTGGAGCTTGCTGGGGAGTGAGTTTCATGTCCCCGGGAACTGCAAAGATAAAAGACAAGGTGGATAAACACAAGATCTTGTGATATAAATAAAGCAAGAACATATTTTCTGGGCGGAGGGGGCCGTGCAAGTAGCTGGAAATTCACAAAATGCAATTTAGGATTTTATTTTTTTTGAAACCGGCACAATCATAATGTTTGGAATGTGTCTGCAAAGCGTGAGGCATCAGGAGATATTCAAAAGCAATTGAATTTCGCTTCAACTTAAGCTAACGTCCACATGTAGCAAGAAACGTGGCTCAGCACACGGGACTGGGAATAGGTCGCAGGTCCATTTTTTATCGGGTCGTTGACTAGAAGGCGTACTTTACCAATGATCAAAAAGCACATGCTTTCTTGACAAAAGGCTAAGTGATTTTTTTGATTTTTTTGCATTCTTTGTCATGACACACAGAGACTGTAGTGTTAGACCGGGGGTTGGCTTTAGCGCCGCCCTACTGGCTCTCTGGAGCTTTTTAAAAAAGTTATGAAAATGGGAAAAACATTAATTTTTTGCTTTAAAATGGTGGTAACACTTTAGTATGGGGAACATATTCTAAGTAACAAAGACTAAATTTACAGTTATTTGGATACTAGAGGAACATATAAGGTTTAATAATAAGCAATAATTCTGAGGTTATTGAAGGAAGACTCTTAGTTAATGGCTTACTGGTTGTATAATAAGGCCAAGCAGAATAAGGCATTAATAAGTACTTAATAATGACTAATTAAGGGCCAATATGTTACTAATTTGCATGTTAATAAGCAACATGTTCCTCATACTAAAGTGTTACCAAAATGGTTTCAATATGAGGACAAACATGACACAAACCTTCATAATTGTTAGAAAGCCCACTGTTTATTATGTTTGTGCTTGAGATGAGAGTATTTGGCGAGCGCTGTTTTAACCTACTAATGTCGGTAGTCCTTGAACTCACCCTAGTTGTGTGGACTGTGACACATTTTTGTTTGTTTACATGCACAACTTTCGCCGACGTTGCCAAAGAAAGACGTATTTTTTATGCCACGCCTTCCTTGTCTCATTTTGTCCACCAAACCTTTTATGCTGTGCGTGCATGCACAAGGGTGAACTTTGTTGATGTTATTGACATAGACATGCTTTCTGGACAATGGGTTTAGTAATTTTTGGGGATTTTTTGGCATTCTTTGTCATGACACACAGAGACTGTAGTGTTAGACCGGGGGTTGGCTTTAGCGCCGCCCTAGTGGCTTTCTGGAGCTTTTTAAAAAAGTTATGAAAATGGGAAAAACATATATTTTTTTGTTTTAAAATGGTGGTAACACTTTAGTATGGGGAACATATTCTAAGTAACAAAGACTAAATTTACAGTTATTTGGATACTAGAGGAACATATAAGGTTTAATAATAAGCAATAATTCTGAGGTTATTGAGGGAAGACTCTTAGTTAATGGCTTACTGGTTGTATAATAAGGCCATGCAGAATAAGGCATTAATAAGTACTTAATAATGACTAATTAAGAGCCAATATGTTACTAATTTGCATGTGAATAAGCAACATGTTCCCCATACTAAAGTGTTACCAAAATGGTTTCTATAGGACAAACATGACACAAACCTTCATAATTGTTAAAAAGCCCACTGTTTATTATTTTTGTACTTGAGATGAGAGTATTTGGCGAGCGCTGTTTTAACCTACTAATTTCGGCGGTCCTTGAACTCATCCTAGTTGTGTGGACTGTGACACATTTCTGTTATTTACATGCACAACTTTTGCCGACGTTGCCACAGAAAGATGTATTTTTTATGCCACGCCTTCCTTGTCTCATTTTGTCCACCAAAACTTTTATGCTGTGCGTGAATTCACAAGGGTGAACTTGGTTCATGTTATGGACATCGACATGGTTTCTTGACAAAGGGCTTGGTGATTATTATTTTTTTGCATTCTTTGTCATGACACACAGAGATTGTAGTGTTAGACCGGGGGTTGGCTTTAGCGCCGCCCTGGTGGATCTTTGGAGCTTTTTAAAATGTATGAAAATGGGAAAGAGGGGAAAAAACATATTTTTTGTTTAAAATGGTGGTAACACTTTATTATGGGGAACATATTCTAAGTAACAAAGACTTAATTTACAGTTATTTGGATACGAGGGGAACATAAAAGGGGGTTAGGGTTACTAATAAGCAATAATTCGGTCTCCCCTATGTTAGATCCATTATGGGCTGGACTCTCACTTTTTGGTTGGATCCACTATGGACTGGACTCTTGCTATTATGTTAGATCCACTATGGACTGGACTCTCACTATTATGTTAGATCCACTATGGACTGGACTCTTGCTATTATGTTAGATCCACTATGGACTGGACTCTCACTATTATGTTAGATCCACTATGGACTGGAATCTCGCTACTATATTGGATCCACTATGGACTGGACTCTCACTGTTATGTTGGATCCACTATGGACTGGACTCTCACTATTATGTTAGATCCACTATGGACTGGACACTCACACTATTATGTTAGATCCACTATGGACTGGACTCTCACTATTATGTTAGATCCACTATGGACTGGAATCTCGCTACTATATTGGATCCACTATGGACTGGACTCTCACTGTTATGTTGGATCCACTATGGACTGGACTCTCACTATTATGTTAGATCCACTATGGACTGGACACTCACACTATTATGTTAGATCCACTATGGACTGGACTCTCACTATTATGTTAGATCCACTATGGACTGGAATCTCGCTATTATGTTAGATCCACTATGGACTGGACACTCACACTATTATGTTAGATCCACTATGGACTGGACTCTCACTATTATGTTAGATCCACTATGGACTGGACTCTCACTATTATGTTGGATCCACTATGGACTGGACTTTCACTATTATGTTAGATCCACTATGGACTGGACTTTCACAATATCATGTTAGACCCGCTCGACATCCATTGCTTTCTGTCTCTCCAAGGTTCCTCAGAGTCACTGTCACCGACGTCCCACTGGGGTGAGTTTTTCCTTGCCCCTATGTGGGCTCTGTACCGAGGGTGTCGTTGTGGTTTGTGCAGCCCTTTGAGACACTTGTGATTTAGGGCTATATAAATAAACATTGATTGATTGACACTAAATGGTCCCTAGTGTGTGAATGTGAGTGTGAATGTTGTCTGTCTATCTGTGTTGGCCCTGCGATGACTTGTCCAGGGTGTACCCCGCCTTCCGCCCGATTGTAGTTGATATAGGCGCCAGCACCCCCCGCGACCCCAAAAGTGAATAAGCGGTAGAAAATGGATGGATGATTGATTGAATTCTGAGGGAATTCCAACTGAAAAGCTTCAAAAAATGGTCTCCGCAGATCCCGAGCGTTTACTGAGTGTTATTAAAAGGAAAGGCCATGTAACACAGTGGTAAAAATGCCCCTGTGACATACTTTTTTGCAATGTGTTGCTGCCATTAAATTCTAAGGTAATGATCATTTGCACACAAAAAAAGAATAATCAGTTGGAACATCAAATATCTTGTCTTTGAAGTCTATTCAATTGAATATAAGTTGACAAGGAAATCATTGTATTCGGTTTTTATTTACGAATTACACAACGTGCCGACTTCACTGGTTTTGTTTTGTTTTTTAATCGTGAAGGATAGGCAAGATTCCCCCCAAAAAGTGCAGTTCCCCTTTAAGCATGGCTACATTGCTGCTGACGAGGTGACGGATAAGCTCGACTTGGCACCTGTCCTCGACACCGCGGGGGGGGGGGGGGGGGGGGGGGTGGGGGGGGGGGGGGGGGGGGGGGGGTAATAGTGCAGACCACACACGCGCTCATCTAGCCAAAACTGCCCGATCTTCTTCGGCCTCGATTGCTCAGGGACAGCTGAAAGGGGGAGGACTTGCGTCAAAATGAGCTCGAACATTCAGCGGGCTGCTAAGGACTTCCAACCACCTTCGAGCGTCTGCCAGTTTGAAGTCAAGATGTCATTAGCCAGGTCCAAACACCCTCCTGTGCCTCGCACGGGGGATACTACGCGCCAGGAAGATCAGCTCGGAGGATTTGAGGGCTCATGTTTGATTCCCTGGGGCCAGTAATTAAAGCTAATGTCCGATGAGAGACTTTGGATCAGAGAACAGGTCCGCTTGGAGGACTGGTTCTTTTGACCGTTTGCTCCGTGGCAAGAGAACAAGTCCAGACTGCTGGGGGTCAGCGTTCATCAGAGAGAGCATTAAAGACTCGGCATAATTTCTGCTAATATTTTTTTTATATTTGTGCGGAATAAAACGGCCCTTACGAGAATTAGACGGCTCAGGGTAAGGGGATAATCAGCGGTTCTAATAATACTCTGCGGTCTAATCCTCTTGCCTTAAGTGCTCTTTGACAGATATCGGCTTCTTCACTCCACGCATAGCTTTGATAAGTCGTGCACAATGCACTTTTGTTGGACGTGCGTCCTCTGCTTCCACCCGAGGAATGTGCAGTCACGTGGAAAAATGCCAGCTAAACAAAGTTAAAGTAGGGCTGGGCGATATATTGATATACTCGATATAACACAGGTTTGTCTCTGTGCGATACGGAAAATGACTAAATCGTGATATTGGAGTGTACGTTCTCACGCAGTTGCTTTTAGCTGCGGCCATTACACTCCAGGCTCTTCTCACGCTTTCTTGTCTCTCCTTCTCACAGAGACATAAAACAAGCGTACCTTCTTACGTATACGCAGCATGGGTAACGTTAGCTCTGGTGCGAGTTGTATATTGTAGCATCTCGGAAGAGTTAGGGTATTTGTTCTGTTGTGTTTATGTAGTGTTACGGTGCGGATTTTCTCCCGAAATGTGTTTGTCATTCTTGTTTGGTGTGGGTTCACAGTGTGGCGCATATTTCTCCCAGTGTTAAAGTTGTTTATACGACCACCCTCAGTGTGACCTGCATGGCTGTTGACCAAGTACGTCTTGCATTCACTTGTGCGTGTGAAAAGCCGTGGATATTATGTGATTAGGCCGGCACGTAAAAGGCACGCCCCCAATATTTTTGGCCAGGTGGAAATCGGAGAATGGTTGCCTCGGGAGATTTACGGGAGGGGAACTGAAATTCGAGAGTCTCTCGGGAGGGTTGGCAAGTATGACTTGGAAACGCAACTGCTCTCTACTTATCCCTACATCCGTGTACCACTCCGTACAGCGGCGTTTTACAAAGTCGTACATTTTACTTTTTGAAACTGATTCCGATAACTTCCGATATTAAATTTGATAGCATTAATCTCTACTTTCAACGTCTTCTTGCCGTCCATATCGTTCTACTCACATGTATTCTTCATTCGTCAAGCCAAGCAACCTTTTTAAATTTTACAATGCAACTAAAACAATCCATACTTACTAAACCGCCCCATGCGTGATGTTTGTAGGAGTGTTTTCATGTATATTTGTACGTGCTATGTAATGTACTTTAGCTTTGTTTAGTTTATTGAGGATCCCCATTAGTCTACACCGCAGTGGAGACTCTTCTTCCTGGGGTCCATGCAAAAAACATCACGCAATCACAAAACAAAAGATTACAATGCAAATAATAAAATATTGTAATATAAAAATAGCAACAAAAAAAGAACCAAAAAACCCCAATAACTTCGACTTTACATAATTATGTTCATACCAAAGATAAAAAGAGCAATATAAAAATATATGTGGCGGATAATAATCTATACTATACTTAAAACAAAACAGCACAATGGCATGACTATATACAAACAAAACAAAACTAGCACTGTGGCATAAATACATAAACTTACACGGTATGGAACTGTGGACGAGGACGTGAAGGTTTGAACAGCATGGGTAAGGAAAGTTAATGTTCCCAGACTGATGGACAGAAAGAAATTGACTTAAATAGTGGCTGTGAATAATTAGGAACTGGTGCGGGACTGAGGGCAATGGGCGTGACTAGGAGGGCAAGGTGAAAAGCAACGAGTTGTCATGGTAACAAAACAAACCAGGAAGTGGAAAAAAACGGAACAAGAGTCCAGAAAACAAAACATGGTCAAACATAAAATCAGATTTACAGACGTGGCAAATTTTGCAAAAATGAAACAAAGAACCAATGGCCTAAAATATACTCATTAGCGTACCAAAGACCAACAATAAGTGACGAAAAAGTACCATCCTTCTACTGCTT
>NC_084612.1:91175959-91183459 GCF_033978795.1 Nerophis ophidion
TTGTTTTTAACTATTGTAGTGGCGTTGTGTACAAAAAGTGCACTTTTATTTAGTGTTTTTATACGTCATCAAAAGTGCACTAATAGCTTGATTTAAAATGTCTCTGACAATCTTGCACTTTCTGTTTTGGAAATGACATGAATGTTTGTGCCACTGCTTAATAACTGTTTAATTAATACACTTTTGCTCAATTGACATGAAAGTTTAAAAGTAGCATATATTAATGCAGTATGAAGAATAATGTTTTAATGTAGACACATAGAATCATCATACTGCTGGGATTATATGCATCAAGTGTTCATTCAAGGCTAAGGCAAAATACCGAGATATATATCGTGTATCGTGATCCATCCATCCATCATCTTCCGCTTATCCGAGGTCGGGTTGCGGGGGCAACAGCCTAAGCAGGGAAACCCAGACTTCCCTTTCCCCAGCCACTTCGTCTAGCTCTTCCCGGGGGATCCCGAGGCGTTCCCAGGCCAGCCGGGAGACATAGTCTTCCCAACGTGTCCTGGGTCTTCCCCGTGGCCTCCTACCGGTTGGACGTGCCCTAAACACCTCCCTAGGGAGGCGTTCGGGTGGCCTCCTGACCAGATGCCCGAACCACCTCATCTGGCTCCTCTCCATGTGGAGGAGCAGCGGCTTTACTTTGAGTTCCTCCCGGATGGCAGAGCTTCTCACCCTATCTCTAAGGGAGAGACCCAAACTCATTTGGGCCGCTTGTACCCGTGATCTTATCCTTTCGGTCATGACCCAAAGCTCATGACCATAGGTGAGGATGGGAACGTAGATCGATTGGTAAATTGAGAGCTTTGCCTTCCGGCTCAGCTCCTTCTTCACCACAACGGATTGATACAGTGTCTGCATTACTGAAGACGCCGCACCGATCCGCCTGTCGATCTCACCATCCACTCTTCCCTCACTCGTGAACAAGACTCCTAGGTACTTGAACTCGTCCACTTGGGGCAGGGTCTCCTCCCCAACCCGGAGATGGCACTCCACCCTTTTCCGGGCGAGAACCATGGACTCGGACTTGGAGGTGCTGATTCTCATTCCGGTCGCTTCACACTCGGCTGCGAACCGATCCAGCGAGAGCTGAAGATCTCGGTCAGATGAAGCCATCAGGACCACATCATCTGCAAAAAGCAGAGACCTAATCCTGCGGTCACCAAACAGGAACCCCTCAACGCCTTGACTGCGCCTAGAAATTCTGTCCATAAAAGTTATGAACAGAATGGGTGACAAAAGGCAGCCTTGGCGGAGTCCAACCCTCACTGGAAACGTGTTCCACTTACTGCCGGCAATGCGGACAATGATATAGCCTAAAAATATCGAGATATTCAAAAAAAGGCCATATCGCCCAGTCCTACTGTACCGCTCCTCCGTACGTTATCGGCCCGATTTGTGAACCGTGAAATGCGGCGGAAAAACAATCCACACAGGAACCTATAGTTCCGAGAACTAGAATAGAATAGACGTTATTGCATATATCAAGATTAAAGACTCCGACTTAGGTGCGGTTGTGGGAACAAATACGGGGTAAAATAAATAACAAGAGGCCATAAAGCAGGGGTCGGGAACCTTTTTGGCTGAGAGAGCCATGAAAGCCAAATATTTTAAAATGTATTTTCGTGAGAACAATATGATATTTTCTAACACTGAATACAACTAAATGCATGCATGCATTTTTTATTAATAACAACATTTGTAGAGTACAATAAGTCTCCTATTATTTTGAATAACATTTCTTATTTTAAAGCTAACCAATAATAAATAAAATATTTCTAGTCAATAATGTGACTTTTTGAACAGGTGCGGTAGAAAATCAATCAATCAATCAATGTTTACTTATATAGCCCTAAATCACTAGTGTCTCAAAGGGCTGCACAAACCACTACGACATCCTCGGTAGGCCCACATAAGGGCAAGGAAAACTCACACCCAGTGGGACGTCGGTGACAATGATGACTATGAGAACCTTGGAGAGGAGGAAAGCAATGGATGTCGAGCGGGTCTAACATGATACTGTGAAAGTTCAATCCATAATGGATCCACAAAGTCGCGAGAGTCCAGTCCAAAGCGGATCCAACACAGCAGCGAGAGTCCCGTTCACAGCGGAGCCAGCAGGAAACCATCCCAAGCGGAGGCGGATCAGCAGCGCAGAGATGTCCCCAGCCGATACACAGGCGAGCAGTACATGGCCAACGGATCGGACCGGACCCCCTCCACAAGAGAGAGTGGGACATAGAAGAAAAAGAAAAGAAACGGCAGATCAACTGGTCTAAAAAGGGAGTCTATTTAAAGGCTAGAGTATACAAATGAGTTTTAAGGTGAGACTTAAATGCTTCTACTGAGGTAGCATCTCGAACTGTTACCGGGAGGGCATTCCAGAGTACTGGAGCCCGAAATGAAAACGCTTTACAGCCCGCAGACTTTTTTTGGGCTCTGGGAATCACTAATAAGCCGGAGTCTTTTGAACGCAGATTTCTTGCCGGGACATATGGTACAATACATTCGGCAAGATAGGATGGAGCTAGACCGTGTAGTATTTTATACATAAGTAGTAAAACCTTAAAGTCACATCTTAAGTGCACAGGAAGCCAGTGCAGGTGAGCCAGTATAGGTATATATGTATGTATGTATGTATATAAAGGTATATACAGTATAGGTATATATGTATGTATATATGTATATAAAGGTATATACAGTACAGGCGTAATGTGATCAAACTTTCTTGTTCTTGTCAAAAGTCTAGCAGCCGCATTTTGTACCAACTGTAATCTTTTAATGCTAGACATGGGGAGACCCGAAAATAATATGTTACAGTAGTCGAGGCGAGACGTAACAAACGCATGGATAATGATCTCAGCGTCTTTAGTGGACAGAATGGAGCGAATTTTAGCGATATTACGGAGATGAAAGAAGGCCGTTTTAGTAACGCTTTTAATGTGTGCCTCAAAGGAGAGAGTTGGGTGGAAGATAATACCCAGATTCTTTACCGTGTCGCCTTGTTTAATTGTGGGGTTGTCAAATGTTAGAGTTGTATTATTAAATAGAGGTCGGTGTCTAGCAGGACCGATAATCATCCTTTCCGTTTTTTTGGCGTTGAGTTGCAAAAAGTTAGCGGACATCCATTGTTTAATTTCATTAAGACACGCCTCCAGCTGACTACAATCCGGCGGATGGATGGATTAAAATGCATATATTTTATACGTTATTTTTAACACTGTGATTACAAGCCAAATTATTAATTACTTATTGTGTTAAGCAATGTCAGCGAAGATTTATCGGAGAGCCACATGCAGTCATCAAAAGAGCCACATCTGGCTCTAGACCAGGGGTCGGGAACCTTTTTGGCTGAGAGAGCCATGAAAGCCAAGTATTTAAAAATATATTTCCGTAAGAGCCATATAATATTTTTTTTTAACACTGAACACAACTAAACGCGTGCATTTTTAACTAAGACCAACATTTCCAGAGTATAATAGGTCTCTTATTCTTTGTAATAACATTGTTATTCTGAAGCTAACTGTGGTGGGGGCGTGGCCTGTGGACCTGCAGCAAACTTGGTGGTCCCAGGACCGGCCTCAAAATCAGCAACAGGTGCGTAGATGGCCCACCTGGGCCTTGTTATCTAATCACCTGTCGCTCTGTTATAAGCAGCAGCCAGGAGGAGAGACGGGGTGGAGGCCGGAGCCAGAGTGCGAGCGGGAGAGAAAAATACAATTGCTGGAAAGCAACTGAGAGACTTATTGAAAAATAAAACAATAATGTAACCCTGAAAAGGGCTCTCATGTCGGTGCTTGGTGGTCTGAAGAACCCCCAAGAGGGCAAGTCCCATACTAACCAATAATAAATAAATTACTACTTACCATTAACGCAACTTCTTGAACATAAAAAAGCATGAGAATGTTTTATATTTTGAACGTTATTTTTAACACTGTGATTACAAGTGGAATTATTCATTACTTATCGTGTTAAGCAATGTCAGCTCAGATTTATCTGAGAGCCAGATGCAGTCATCAAAAGAGCCACAGGTTCCCTACCCCTGCCATAAAGGAAAAACTAACAATTGAAATAAACAGACTACTAGCCAATAAAAATAACAAGCAATCCCGTACAATATACAAAACACTATAGAAATACAAACTAAAGGTTTCCAGGAACTTAAAAGTTCCTGAACTATTGTTGGAAAAAGGCCTTATGATGAGCTATAATGGAAACATGAGAGAGATGACATTTAAAACATCACAATTCATTGATCATTTATTTGTCGGAGTTTTATCATGAAAATCTTGAATAAAAAGGAGTATTTTTTGCATTTAAAGGGGAACATTATCAGCAGACCTATGTAAGCGTCAATATATACCTTGATGGTGCAGAAAAAAGACCGTCTATTTTTTTAACCGATTTCCGAACTCTAAATGGGTGAATTTTGGCGAATTAAACGCCTTTCTGTTTATCGCGCTGGAGGCGATGACGTCAGAATGTGACGTCGCCGAGGTAACACACCCACCATTTTCATTTTCAACACATTACAAACACCGAGTCTCAGCTCTGTTATTTTCCGTTTTTTCGACTATTTTTTGGAACCTTGGAGACATCATGCCTCGTCGGTGTGTTGTCGGAGGGTGTAACAACACTAACAGGGAGGGATTCAAGTTGCACCACTGGTCCCAAGATGCCAAAGTGTCTGCCGCCAGACCCCCATTGAATGTGCCGGAGTGTCTCCACATTTTACCGGCGATGCTAAAGCAGACATGGCACAGAGATGTATGGATAACCTGCAGATGCATTTGCAACGATAAAGTCAACGAAATCACAAAGGTGAGTTTTGTTGATGTTGACATATGTGCTAGTCAGATATATTTGGTCGCGGCGTGACTGCCAGTTAATCGATGCTAACATGCTACGCTAATCGACGCTAACATGCTATTTACCGGCGGTGCTAAAGCAGACATGGCACAGAGATGTATGGATAACCTGCAGATGCATTTGTAACTATAAAGTCACAGAAATCACAAAGGTGAGTTTTCTTGATGTTGACTGCCAGCTAATTGATGCTAACATGCTACGCTAATCGATGCTAACATGCTATTTACCGGCGGTGCTAAAGCAGACATGGCACAGAGATGTATGGATAACCTGCAGATGCATTTGCAACGGTAGTCAACGAAATCACAAAGGTGAGTTTTGTTGATGTTGACATATGTGCTAATCAGATATATTTGGTCGCGGCGTGACTGCCAGTTAATCGATGCTAACATGCTACGCTAATCGACGCTAACATGCTATTTACCGGCGGTGCTAAAGCAGACATGGCACAGAGATGTATGGATAACCTGCAGATGCATTTGTAACTATAAAGTCACAGAAATCACAAAGGTGAGTTTTGTTGATGTTGACTGCCAGCTAATTGATGCTAACATGCTACGCTAATCGATGCTAACATGCTATTTACCGGCGGTGCTAAAGCAGACATGGCACAGAGATGTATGGATAACCTGTAGATGCATTTGCAACTATATTACATTTCCTTCCACCCACATTTAATGCGAAACAAACACTTACCAATCGACAGATTTAAGTTGCTCCAGTGTCACAAGATGCGAAAGTCCTGATCGTTTGGTCCGCACATTTTACCGGCGATGCTAACGCAGCTATTCGGCCATGCTATGACTATAAATTCGCTCAATAGCTTCAGTTTCTTCTTCAATACTTTCATACTCCAACCATCCGTTTCAATACATGCGTAATCTGTTGAATCGCTTAAGTCGCTGAAATCCGAGTTTGAATCCGAGCTAATGTCGCTATATCTTGCTGTGGTATTCCCATTGTTTGTTTACATTGGCAGCACTGTGTGACGTCACAGGGAAAAGGACAGTGTCTTTGCAGAGAGTCGAAAATAAGGCACTTTAAAGCTTTATTTAGGGACCGGTAAAAATTTGAAAAAAACTTCCCAAAAATACAACAAGCCACTGGGAACTGATTTTTATTGTTTTTAACCCTTTTGAAATTGTGATAATGTTCCCCTTTAAGAAGATAAACACTGTATAAATAAATATCTATGCAAAAAGCACCGCTTTGATTCAACAGGTGTCACATTATTCCATTGGCTAGCAGCTGCACATTAGCACAAATGGGCGCCAGCCGGCGGCCTTTAAGCGGCCATCGATGCGAAAGATGAAAAAAAAAAAAAAAATCAATTGTCAATTTGTGAGTTGCCAAATCTAGATTGGCAACTCACTTTCAGCAAATCAGTACACACCAGTCAGCGCCACCCAATAATTGGACGTTCTTTACGAGGTGCTCCAGGGGTTTACCCGCTAATGTTGATTCAGTTAAACCTGCAATTAAAAGGTAAACACTCAAGAGCTGAGCTTTGAAAGTTTGCTCTCAAGTCCTTGGTCCCGAGTTTGCACGTGGAGCCCACAATCACAGGGGTCAGTGCCTCTGACTTCATGACTTTTGTAGCTATTCTTCTGGGAAGGCTGTCCACAAGGTTGCAGAGTGTGTTTATAGGAATTTCCCAGCATTCTTCCAAAGGCGCATTGGTGAGGTCACACCCTTATGTTGGTGGAGAAGGCCTGGCTCTCAGTCTCTGTTCTATTTCATCCCAAAGGTGTTCTACTGGGTTCAGGTCAGGACTCTGTGCAGGCCAGTCAAGTTCATCCACATCCATGTCTTGATGGACATTGCATTGTGCACTGTTGCACAGTCATGTTGGAGGAGGAAGGTTCCCAGCTCCAAACTGTTTCCACAAAGTTGGGACGTTGGAATTGTCCAAAATGTTTTGGTAAGCTGGAGCATTCAAAGTTCCTTTCACTGGAAGTAAGGGGCCAAGCCCAAATCTTGAAAATAATTCCTCCTCCACCAAATTTCACACTCGGCACAATGCAGTCCGAAATGTACTGTTCTCGGGGCGGTATAGCTCGGTTCGTATAGCGGCCGCACCAGCAATTTGAGGGTTCCAAGTTCGATCCTCATTCTGCCAACCTACTCACTGTCGTTGTGTCCTTGGGCAAGACACTTTACCCACCTGCTCCCAGTGCCAACCACACTGCTTTAAATGATAAATAAATGGGTTGTACTTGTATAGCGCTTTTCTACCGTCAAGGTACTCAAAGCGCTTTCACACTACTTCCACATTCACCCATTCACACACACATTCACACACTGATGGAGGGAGCTGCCATGCAAGGCGCCAACCAGCACCCATCAGGAGCAAGGGTGAAGTGTCTTGCTCAGGACACAACGGACGTGACGAGGTTGGTACTAAGTGGGGATTGAACCAGGGACCCTCGGGTTGCGCATGCCCACTATTCCACTGCGCCACGCCATCCCAAATATAACTTAAGTATTGGGTTTCACTATGTTAAGCTCTTTGAGTCACTTCACATCACTGTTCTCCTGGCAACCCCCAAACCCAGACTCGTCCATCAGATTGCCAGATGATTCATCACTCTGGAGAACGCGTCTCCACTACTCTAGAGTCCAGTG
>NC_084612.1:91188459-91253459 GCF_033978795.1 Nerophis ophidion
GTCATCGCCGGTAAAATGTGGAGACACTCCGGCACATTCAATGGGGGTCTGGCGGCAGACACTTTGGCATCTTCGGGCCAGTGGTGCAACTTGAATCCCTCCCTGTTAGTGTTGTTACACCCTCCGACAACACACCGACGAGGCATGATGTCTCCAAAGTTCCAAAAAATAGTCGAAAAAACGGAAAAAAACAGAGCTGAGACCCGGTGTTAACAATGTTTTGAAAATTAAAATGGCGGCTGTATTACCTCAGAGACGTCACGTTCTGACGTCATCGCAAAAAGAGCGATAAACAGAAAGGCGTTTAATTTGCCAAAATTCACCCATTTAGAGTTCGGAAATTGGTTGAAAAATAGATGGTCTTTTTTCTGCAGCATCAAGGTATATATTGACGCTTACATAGGTCTGCTGATAATAATCCCCTTTAAGTTGTTCAAAAGTCCGGGGTCTCCGTTGCGGTATTTAGGCTTCATATTGATCCACACATTTTCAATGGGAGACAGGTCTGGACTACAGCACTGTTTTACTATGAAGCCACGCTGTTGTAACACCTAGCTTGGCATTGTCCTGCTGAAATAAGCAGGGGCGTCAATGACACCGTTTCTTGGATGGCAGCATATGTTGCTGCAAAACCTGTATGTACCTTTCAGCATTAATGGTGCCTTCACAGGTGTGTAAGTGACCCATGCCTTAGCCACTAATACACCCCCATACCATCACAGCGGCTGGCTTTAGAACTTTGTGTCTGGATGGTTCTTTTCCTCTTTGTTCGGGAGGACACGACGTCCACAGTTTCCAAAAAGAATTTGAAATGTGGTCTTCTCAGACCACATAACACTTTTCCACTTTCCGTCATTCCGTCTTAGATGAGCTGAGGCCCAGCGAAGCCGGCGGTGTTTTTGGGTGTTGTTGATAAATAATAAATAATAATAATAATAAATGGCTTTCTCTTTGCATAGTAGAGCTTTAACTTGCACTTACAGATGTAGTGACCAACTGTAGTTACTGACAGTGGTTTTCTGAAGTGTCCCTGAGCCCATTTCAATTCATTCAAACAACTTTATTAATCCCTCAAAGGGCGATTCAATTTGAGCAGCGAGTTGTCGTGGTTCACAAAGCCTACATGGCTCACAATAAATAAAAAGTCAATATATACATAAACAATACAACACTCTAAAAGTTTAAACATTTTAGAGTTTAAGAGTCACAGTGGACGAATGATTTGTGGTGATATCCTTTACACACTGATGTCGCTTTTTGACGCAGTACTGCCTGACTGATCGAAGGCCCGTATTATCATCGCTTTCTTGCCGTAATTTCTCCAGATTCTGTGAGCCTTTTGATGATATCACGACCCGTAAATGGTGAAATCCCTAAATTCCTTGCAATAGCTCATTGAGAAATAATGTTCAATAAGTGGTGACCCTCGCCCCGTCCTTGCTTGTGAATGACTGAGTATTTTATGGAAGCTGCTTTTATACCCAACCATGGCACCCACCTGTTCCCAACTAGCCTGTTCACCCGTGGGATGTTCCAAGTAAGTGTTTGATGAGCATTTCTCAACTTTCTCAGTCTTTTTTGCCACTTGTGCCAGCTTTTCTGAAGCATGTCGCAGGCATCAAATTCCAAATGAGCTAATATTTGCAGAAAATGAAGTTTTCCAGTTGGAACGTTAGGTATCCTGTCTTTGCAGTCTATTCAAGTGAATATTGGTTGAAAAGGATTTGCAAATCATTGTGTTCTGTTTTTATTTACCATTTAAACAACGTGCCAACTTCACAGGTTTTGGGGTTTGTAATATAAGTATCAATCAAAGGCGACAGTAGGGAGGTGGAGTCTGCAGCCACATGCCAGTAAAAAAGTGAGCAAATCAAGATAGTGAGGAAATTGCGGACGTTGTCTAGAACACGATCCCACGGGCCAACACCCAAGTTTTATGTGCAATATATTGCACTTGGTGTTGCACTCAGCCACAATTGCATGAGTAGAACAAATAAAGGTAAGGTTTGGATTAGGGCTGTCCCGATACAACTTCCTATTATTACACAATACTGATATAGGAGCATTGTGCATTGTCAGTATCAATGTTACGATATCAACGTTTCATAATGTGATCAAAATTATCACGTTATTGAAATGTTTTTTTTGAATGACATCAATAAATTAATACTGTAATAAAAGTCGATATTTTGCATGTTTTGAGTTTCTTATGCTTAACTGACAATGTTTTAGTCTTAGGATCTTTGTTTGTTGTTTTAATGCCTAAGCTTTGTTTTGTACATTGGTTCGTACTGTAGAACGTAAAGCTTTATTTCAATGAAAAGTCTGTAACAAATGTGTCGTATTTCTTTGAGTACCGTATATTATTTTCGGGTCTCCCCATGTCTAGCATTAAAAGATTACAGTTGGTACAAAATGCGGCTGCTAGACTTTTGACAAGAACAAGAAAGTTTGATCACATTACGCCTGTACTGTATATACCTTTATATACATATATACATACATATATACCTATACTGGCTCACCTGCACTGGCTTCCTGTGCACTTAAGATGAGACTTTAAGGTTTTACTACATACGTATAAAATACTACACTGTCTAGCTCCATCCTATCTTGCTGATTGTATTGTACCATATGTCCCGGCAAGAAATCTGCGTTCAAAAGACTCCGGCTTATTAGTGATTCCTAAAGCCCAAAAAAAGTCTGCGGGCTATAGAGCGTTTTCCGTTCGGGCTCCAGTACTCTGGAATGCCCTCCCGGTAACAGTTCGAGATGCTACCTAGTAGAAGCATTTAAGTCTCACCTTAAAACTCATTTGTATACTCTAGCATTTAAAAAGACCTCCTTTTTAGACCAGTTGATCTGCCGCTTCTTTTCTTTTTTCTCCTATGTCCCCCCCTCCCTTGTGGAGGGGGTCCGGTCCGATGACCATGGATGAAGTACTGGCTGTCCAGAGTCGAGACCCAGGATGGACCGCTCGTCGGGACCCAGGATGGACCGCTCGCCTGTATCGGTTGGGGACATCTCTACGCTGCTGATCCGCCTCCGCTTGGGATGGTTGCCTGTGGACGGGACTCTCGCTGCTTTCTTAGATCCGCTTTGAACATGAACTCTCGCGGCTGTGTTGGAGCCACTATGGATTGAACTTTCACAGTATCATGTTAGACCCGCTCGACATCCATTGCTTTCGGTCCCCTAGAGGGGGGGGGGGTTGCCCACATTTGAGGTCCTCTCCAAGGTTTCTCATAGTCAGCATTGTCACTGGCGTCCCACTGGATGTGAATTCTCCCTGCCCACTGGGTGTGAGTTTTCCTTGCCCTTTTGTGGGTTCTTCCGAGGATGTTGTAGTCATAATGGTTTGTACAGTCCTTTGAGACATTTGTGATTTAAGGCTATATAAATAAACATTGATTGATTGATTGATTGATATAACAGGCAATTATTTTGACTTGGGGGCCAAATTTCAAGGAAAAATGTGTCCGGGGCCGATATATCTGTTTTTAGGAACACTAATACAAAACCTAAAAAATAATGTCTGATTGGATGCTAAAAAACGAAATGGAATTAAAATTATTTTTACTGAATGAGACACCCAGAATGTACGTGTAAATAAAGAATGTAGGGATTTACAATAATATTCACTATGAACGATAAAAAACTGAATATTGACAAAATATGAATATATGACATTTTACAATCAAGCGAAAACGCAACAAAAATGCAACAAACGGCGAAATATGGACGCGAAGGGTAAAAATATATATAATACATAAATATATCATGTATCGTGACATGGCCTAATAATATTTTTGAGATAATAAAAAAAGGCCATATCGCCCAGCTCTAAGTGCAATACATTTTATTATTTCAATTTGTTTTCACATAAAACTACGGCTGGGCGATATGACCTTTTATTAATATCTCAGTATTTTTAGGCCATGTCACGATACACGATATATATCTCCATATGTTGCCTTAGCCTTGAATGAACACTTGATGCATATAATCACAGCAGTATGATGATTCTATGTGTCTACATTAAAACATTATTCTTCATACTGCATTAATATATGCTACTTTTAAACTTTCATGCAACTAAATCAATTGACCAAAAGTGTAATAATTAAACAGTTACTAAGCAGTGGCACAAACATTCATGTCATTTCCAAAACAGAAAGTGCAAGATTGTCAGAGACATTTTTAAAACAAGCTATGAGTGCACTTTTGTGCATGATGTCACTAAAATGATATATCAAAACAACACTTTTTTGTACAGAACGCCACTACAATAGTTTAAAACAAATATAGTGCACTTTTGTGCATGATGTAACACAAGATAGTTCAATAGCTGTCAAATAAAAATTAGTTGCGTAATAATAAATCAAATAGTGTATGTCCTTCGCTATGTGGTAGGTTCCTGCGGACGTTATCTCCTTCTGTTGTTGACTACTTTTTTCATACGGTGTTGATGTGGAAATGGTTGCTTGGGCATTTTGTTGGTGTGGCACCGAACGGAGATGTTGACATGCGGAGTTTCAAGCAGACCTTATTCTCCAGCGCAGGGGTCGGGAACCTTTTTGGCTGAGAGAGCCAAAAAGCCAAATATTTTGAAATATATTTCCGGAAGAGCCATATAATATTTTTTTAACACTGAACACAACTAAATGTGTGCATTTTTAAGTAAAACCAACATTTCTACAGTATAATAGGTCTCTTATTCTTTGTAATAACATTTTTATTCTGAAGCTAACTGTGGAGGGGGCGTGGCCTGAGGGCCTGCAGCGACAGGTGCGTAGATGGCCCACCTGGGCCTTGTTATCTAATCACCTGCAGCCGGGAGGTAAGATGGGGTTGGGGCTGGAAATACAATTGCTGGAAAACAACTGAGAGACTAATTGAAAAATAAAACAATATCGTAACCCTGAAACAGGCTCTCATGTCGGCGCTTGGGGGTCTGAAGAACCCCCAGGAGGGCAAGCCCCACACTAACCAATAATAAATAAATAACTTCTTACCATCGACGCAACTTCTTGAACAGGTTCGGTAGAAAAACGGATGGACGGATTGAAAAAATTCATGAGAATAATTTATATTTTGAACATTATTTTTAACACTGTGATTACAAGTGGAATCATTCATTACTTATCGTGTTAAGCAACGTCAGCTCAGCTTTATCAGAGAGCCAGATGCAGTCATCAAAAGAGCCACATCTGGCTCTAGAGCCATAGGTTCCCTACCCCTGCTCTAGCGGGTGATTTTTCAAACGATGCTACATTAGCAGTGGTGCAACCTTTTGAAGGAACGCTTTTGCCGCATAATTGTTCAACATCTTCCCGCTTGAAGCCAAACCACCGCCAGACGATGGATGCTGTTTTTATTGGGAATTAAATCTTCCTTCATTTGTTACCAGATTCGCACCTTCTTTTTTCTCCGTTAGCACCCCAGCTAACGTAACCATGCCGCTACCTCTCTGCTCCGCGGGAGCGTGTGACGTTGCACGCGTGACGAATGTAAGAAGGTGCGCTTGTTTTTAAGTTTCTGTGATGAGGAGAGACAAGAAAGAGTGGGAAACGCATGCGGTGGGTGTAATGCCCGCAGCCAAAAGCAACTGCGTGAGAACCTGAAGTGAAGTGAATTATACTTATATAGCGCTTTTCTCTAGTGACTCAAAGCGCTTTACATAGTGAAACCCAATATCTAAGTTACATTTCAAACAGTGTGGGTGGCACTTGGAGCAGGTGGGTAAAGTGTCTTGCCCAAGGACACAACGGCAGTGACTAGGGTAGTGCAAGCGGGAATCGAACCTGCAGCCCCTCAAGTTGCTGGCACGGCCGCTCTACCGACTGAGCTATGCCGCCCACGCCCACGTATACTCGAATATAACGATAGTCAATTTCTATATCACACAGAGACAAACCTGTGATATATCGAGTATATTCCATATATCGCCCAGCCTTACATTAAACCCCCTATTTTTAATGTGTGGCGGCCATCATTTTGTGTGGCGATGTGCAACAATCAGTTACCATGAATTGATTGACGTGGACCCCGACTTAAACAAGTTGAAAAACTTATTCGTGTGTTACCATTTAGTGGTCAATTGTACGGAATATGTACTGTACTGTGCAATCTACTAATAAAAAATTCAATCAATAAAATAGTAGGGATGTCCCGATCCGTTATTGATATCGGAAATCGGTCCGATATTAGCCAAAAAAGTGAATATCGGATTTTATCGGACTGAATCTAAAAACTCCGATATAAGCGCTCCGATATAAGCTGTCCATTTGCCGCTGCGGCACTTCTATAATAGGTGACTGGTTTGATCACACTCCAACACAGTAGGTGGCGGCAATGCCCCTTAATTAATGTTGGTGGCGGCCGCGGAAGAAGAGCGTCTCTGATCCAGCATGCACAGCCCACGTGATCACAACAACGACAACGCGTGTGCTCAGCAAAGTGTAGTGATGTCGGCTGTGTGGAAGTATTTCAACTCACAGCATGCCGAAATGCTTATCTTCTTAAAAAAAAATCTCCACATTATGCTCGGACTGCAGAAAGTGGAGAAGGAGGAGGAGGAGTAGTAAGGGTAGTCAGCACTGACTATTATTTGTTTTATGCTCTTGTTATTAGAGTGATATGTTTATTGTGTTTACGCTATTTGTCAGTGAAGACTAAGAGTAATTACTACATTGTTTTGGGCATAGTCAGTCAGTGAAACTGGAGCTGTGAACTCTTAATTTGGAGCAGTTGGACAGTGGACAATATTGTGTTGTTTTTGTGGTTTTTGTCCCTGCCCACAGTTGTTTCCAACATATGCTGACAGTAAAAAAATAACTGAAGTGAACTTGAATTGTTTGCACTTTAAAACGTTTATTTTTTATTTTTTATTGGATTTATTTAGGTTATTTTTCTGGGTCTTCTAATTTATTTTTAATTTATTCTTTTCAATTGTATAATTGTGTTGGTAGTAGTGGTTATTTTGCACTTTAAATATCACATTTTGTTTTTATTGGATTTGTTGAGGTAATACTCTTATGTTGAAGGTTAAAATTTATGTAACCAATTGGTTAATAATAAATGGGTCAGTTTTTCCTATACCTACTCTTGCTGACTATTGTTTTCTGTTTTAACACTACAACATCAGTAACAGTAACATCACTTTATCAAGCCTTTTCTAACATTCTACAAAACAAAATAAGGAATAAATATATGTATGATTTGTGCCAATATCGTATCGTATTGATATCGGTATCGGCAAATACTCAAGGCTACAATATCGGTATCGTATCGGAAGTGAAAAAGTTGTATCGGGACATCCCTATAAATTAGTTACATTAATGGGAAACCCTGACATCAAAATGCCGATAATGTGTCAATCTCAACATTTGTATGTTTCCATTTTTTTAGGAGTGGCTCGGGTATCCATCACCGTTTCAAAAGTACTGATTTATCCAACTCCATAGACGTTCTTCCGCAGCTTAATGCGCCGTACAAAAACACCCACTGTAAATTAAGGCTGTTGACATTTGGCACACATGGCCGCCATCAAGCTTAGTGTCTTTGCAGGGAATTTGCTCCAAATTACCCCTAAGTCATTGAGAATCTGTATGACATGTACACTCACATGTCCTCCAAGGAATGTAGACCATGACCCATATAGGGCGCCACCAGTGTCATTTGCAGTTTTTGGATGGTTAACTTAATGAATTGGTACAAACCCCGTTTCCATATGAGTTGGGAAATTGTGTTAGAGGTAAATAAAAACAGAATACAATGATTTGCAAATCATTTTCAACCCATATTCAGTTGAATGCACGACAAAGACAAGATATTTGATGTTCAAACTCAAACTTTTTTTTTTTTTGGCAAATAATAATTAACTTACAATTTCATGGCTGCAAAACGTGCCAAAGTAGTTGGGAAAGGGCATGTTCACCACTGTGTTACATCACCTTTACTTTTAACAACACTCAATAAACGTTTGGGAACTGAGGAAACTAATTGTTGAAGCTTTGAAAGTGGAATTCTTTCCCATTCTTGTTTTATGTAGAGCTTCAGTCCTTCAACAGTCCGGGGTCTCCGCTGTCGTATTTTACGCTTCATAACGCGCCACAAATTTTCGATAGGAGACAGGTCTGGACTGCAGGCGGGCCAGGAAAGTACCCGCACTCTTTTTTTACGAAGCCACGCTGTTGTAGCACGTGCTGAATGTGGCTTGGCATTGTCTTGCTGAAATAAGCAGGGGCGTCCATGAAAAAGACGGCGCTTAGATGGCAGCATATGTTGTTCCAAAACCTGTATGTACCTTTCAGCATTAATGGTGCCTTCTCAGATGTGTAAGTTACCCATGCCTTGGGCACTACTGCACCCCCATACCAACACAGATGCTGACTTTTGAACTTTGCGTCGATAACAGTCTGGATGGCTCGCCTCCCCTTAGGTCCGGATGACACCATGTCGAATATTTCCAAAAACAATTTGAAATGTGGACTCGTCAGACCACAGAACACTTTTCCACTTTGCATCAGTCCATCTTAGATGATCCAGGGCCCAGAGAAGCCGGCGCCGTTTCTGGATGTTGTTGATAAATGGCTTTCGTTTTGCATAGTAGAGCTTTAACTTGCACTTACAGATGTAGCGACGAACTGTATTTAGTGACAGTGGTTTTCTGAAGTGTTCCTGAGCCCATGTGGTGATATCCTTCAGAGATTGATGTCGGTTTTTGATACAGTAAGGGATCGAAGGTCACGGTCATTCAATGTTGGTTTCCGGCCATGCTGCTTACGTTGAGTGATTTCTTCAGGTTCTCTGAACCTTTTGATTATATTATGGACCGTAGATGTTGAAATCCCTAAATTTCTTGCAATTGCACTTTGAGAAAGGTTGTTCTAAAACTGTTTGACTATTTGCTCACACAGTTGTGGACAAAGGGGTGTACCTCGCCCCATCCTTTCTTGTGAAAGACTGAGCATTTTTTGGATGCATTTTTTTACACCCAATCATGGCACCCACCTGTTCCCAATTAGCCTGCACACCTGTGGGATGTTCCAAATAAGTGGTTGATGATCATTCCTCAACTTTATCAGTATTATTGCCCCCTTTCCCAACTTCTTTGTCACGTGTTGCTGGCATCAAATTCTAAAGTTAACGATTATTTGCAAAAAAAAAATGTTTATCAGTTTGAACATCAAATATGTTGTCTTTGTAGCATATTCAACTGAATATGGCTTGAAAATGATTTACAAATCATCTGTGTTGGCCCTGCGATGAGGTGGCGACTTGTCCAGGGTGTACCCTGCCTTCCGCCCGATTGTAGCTGAGATAGGCGCCAGCGCCCCCCGCCACCCCGACAGGGAATAAGCGGTAGAAAATGGATGGATGGATGTATTCTGTTTATATTTACATCTAACACAAATTCCCAACTCATGGAAACGGGGTTTGTAACACTGTTTTATTTTCATTCAATGGTGCAAAGTTTTATGCTTTTTAATACAGTGTCTTTTCTGCGTACGTGTCTCTCAGCAGCACCTCCAGCTCGCAACTGCTCCTTTTCTCACGGCTGCTACTAATAAAGGCGACAGGTGATTAGATAACAAGGCCTACCTGGGCCATTTACGCACCTTGTCGCTGTCTTCGAGCCCGGTCCTGGCAACACCCCGCTTCGCGGCAGGCCCGCAGGCCACGCCCCCCCTCCACAGGGTCTTATTATGATTTTATTTTTCGAAATGTAAAACACATGGGTTGAAAAGGATTTACAAATCATTGTATTCTGTTTATATTTACATCTAACACAATTTCCCAACTCATGGAAACGGAGTTTGTAACACTTTTATTTTCGTTCAATGGTGCAAAGTTTTATGCTTTTTAAAACAGTGTCTTTTCTGCGTACGTGTCTCTCAGCAGCACCTCCAGCTCGCTACTGCTCCTTTTCTCACGGCTGCTACTAATAAAGGCGACAGGTGATTAGATAACAAGGCCTACCTGGGCCATTTACGCACCTCGTCGCTGTCTTCGAGCCCGGTCCTGGCAACACCCCGTTTTGCGGCAGGCCCGCAGGCCACGCCCCCCCCCCCCCCTTATTATGATTTTTTTTTAGAAATGTAAAACACATGGGTTGAAAATGATTTGCAAATCATTGTATACTGTTTATATTTACATCTAACACAATTTCCCAACTCATATGGAAACGGGGTTTGTAGATTTGACCATGTGTGGTTCTCTCTTTTGGCCTGCAAATGACATTTTGTTTGTGGCTTTTGGACCAAACAGCCAGGCGGCGCAATGAGTTCCATTCTAAAGACGGAGTCTGACTCACTGGGGAAAGCATCCGTCGCATGAATTCCTGAGTGCACACCAGTCCCAAAGTGAGACACAACATTAGCGACGTGTTAAGGAGCGGGCGATAAGAGGAATGCGTGTGACTCAGTGAGGTTTGATGTTTAACTCGGCGTTTGTTTAACCTCCTGTGAGTCCTCCATTGGTTAACCGCTCGTTAGCCACCACCTAACACCCCGGAGAAGGCAAAGTGCTCAACCCTCCCACGCTTATTTTTACATCCCGCTATCAGCCCGGCTCTGACAGCTAAATCAGTGGCCTCCCAGTAACTCGCGCTGTCGTCCACAGTTTAGATAGCCGGGGCTGCTTCGATGCAATCAAACCTGCCTATTGTCCCGGCCGTCGCCGTACGGGAGCGCGGCGGTGAAGCCGCCGCACAAAAGCATCCTCTGTACGCCACCAGGCTGCGGGATGAAAGGTCTACTCGGTGTTTGGTGACAGTTATTACCCTCGCCGCTGAAACCCAATACCTGTTGGCCCAGATAGCATTATCTTATTGTGAGAGAGGCCCCCCCCCCCCCCCCCCCCGTCTGTAATCAGGACCCCCGCGCTCCTCCCCAGGTCGGATGCCACCACCCCTCCCCCGCTTTGTTTCAACGCCATTCAGCCACGGAGGCACTTTGTAGACGTTGCTAAGCAAACAGGAGCCGCCGCAACATTTTTATGCATGGTTACGACTCGAGAAAGAGATATTTAGAGGGGACCTTTGGACCACTGGCGTCCAAAGTCCACATTTTTTCTTGTGTGCGTAAAACTTTGGACGTGCAAAACTGGCGGTTTGGTGATGCAACCGTAGCATGCGTCCCTCGTCGCATGCTACGGATAGGCACTAGTGCAGGGGTCAGTGAGCCGCATGCAGCTCTTTGATCACTCTGATGTGGCTCAGCTGCATACACCATTTTTCGGGAGGTTTCCGGATTTCAATGCCTCTCCCTGAAATCTCCTGAGGAATATATTCGGCCGAATATGGCAAAAAAAAGCCACATTCGGCCTTCGGTGGAATGATAAATAAATGATAAATGGGTTGTACTCCGGGTTGGGGAGGGGACCCTGCCCCAAGTGGAGGAGTTCAAGTACCTAGGAGTCTTGTTCACGAGTGAGGGAAGAGTGGATCGTGAGATCGACAGGCGGATCGGTGTGGCGTCTTCAGTAATGCGGACATTGTATCGATCCGTTGTGGTGAAGAAGGAGCTGAGCCGGAAGGCAAAGCTCTCAATTTACCGGTCGATCTACGTTCCCATCCTCACCTATGGTCATGAGCTTTGGGTCATGACCGAAAGGATAAGATCACGGGTACAAGCGGCCCAAATGAGTTTCCTCCGCCGGGTGGCGGGGCTCTCCCTTAGAGATAGGGTGAGAAACTCTGCCATCCGGGAGGAACTCAACGTAAAGCCGCTGCTCCTCCACATCGAAAGGAGCCAGATGAAGTGGTTCGGGCATCTGGTCAGGATGCCTCCCTAGGGAGGTGTTTAGGGCACGTCCAGCTGGTAGGAGGCCACAGGGAAGACCCAGGACACGTTGGGAAGACTATGTCTCCCGGCTGGCCTGGGAACGCCTCGGGATCCCCCGGGAAGAGCTAGACGAAGTGGCTGGAGATAGGGAAGTCTGGGCTTCCCTGCTTAGGCTGCTGCCCCCGCGACCCGACCTCGGATAAGCGGAAGATGATGGATGGATGGATGGATGGTTGTACTTGTATAGCGCTTTTCTACCTTCAAAGTACTCAAAGCGCTTTGACACTACTTCCACATTCACACACTGATGGAGGGAGCTGCTATGCAAGGCGCCAACCAGCACCCATCAGGAGCAAGGGTGAAGTGTCTTGCTCAGGACACAACGGACGTGACGAGGTTGGTTCTAGGTGGGATTTGAACCAGTGACCCTCGGGTTGCGCACGGCCACTCTCCCACTGCGCCACGCTGTCCCTATGAGTTAAAAACAAGGCCGAATAGTGGCGTGCGACGCAATTATTTGACGCGGTGACGCAATCAACCAACGTGCAGTGACGTATGGATATGTTGTGTACCTGTATAAGTGTATGAGGTTACAAGCACACACTTATTGAGATTTAGTGGGGCCTCTGTTTACATTATTAGCCTGTTGTGTAGGCTACCTGTATAAGTGTATGAGGTTACAAGCACACAATTATTGAGTTTTAGTGGAGCCTCTGTTTACATTATTAGCCTGTTGTGTAGGCTACCTGTATAAGTGTATGAGGTTACATGCACACACTTATTGAGATTTAGTTAAGCCTTCTGTTTACATTATTAGCATATCGTGGCGCAGTGGGAGAGTGGCCGTGCGCAACCCAAGGGTCCCTTGTTCAAATCCCACCTAGTACCAACCTCGTCACGTCCGTTGTGCCCTGAGCAAGACACTTCGCCCTTGCTCCTGATGGGTGCTGGTTGGCGCCTTGCATGGCAGCTCCCTCCATCAGTGTGTGAATGTGTGTGTGAATGGGTGAATGTGGAAGTAGTGTCAAAAGTGCTTTGAGTACCTTGAAGGTAGAAAAGCGCTATACAAGTACAACCCATTTATCATTTATTTATCTATCTACTGTGGCTAAGCAGACTTTTGCCAAAAGGACAATAATTCATTCATTTGTTTGTTTATCCACTTTAATGCACTTTATTTTTTTTTGGAATGCATGTTTTGTTTGAAGGCCTAATATAAATGAAAAACGTTGTGCTTTTTTTGAGAAGCAAAGGCTACTGGAATATTAAAAAAATGTCAATATTCAATAAAAATTTGCTTTATTTGAAACACATGTCTAAATATTTATTCTAGGCTATTTCAATCAATCAATCAATCAATGTTTACTTATATAGCCCTAAATCACTAGTGTCTCAAAGGGCTGCACAAACCACTACGACATCCTCGGTAGGCCCACATAAGGGCAAGGAAAACTCACACCCAGTGGGACGTCGGTGACAATAATGACTATGAGAACCTTGGAGAGGAGGAAAGCAATGGATGTCGAGCGGGTCTAACATGATACTGTGAAAGTTCAATCCACAATGGATCCAACACAGACGCGAGAGTCCAGTCCAAAGCGGATCCAACACAGCAGCGAGAGTCCCGTTCACAGCGGAGCCAGCAGGAAACCATCCCAAGCGGAGGCGGATCAGCAGCGCAGAGATGTCCCCAGCCGATACACAGGCAAGCAGTACATGGCCACCGGATCGGACCGGACCCCCTCCACAGGGGAGAGTGGGACATAGGAGAAAAAGAAAAGAAACGGCAGATCAACCGGTCTAAAAAGGGAGTCTATTTAAAGGCTAGAGTATACAAATGAGTTTTAAGGTGAGACTTAAATGCTTCTACTGAGGTAGCATCTCAAACTGTTACCGGGAGGGCATTCCAGAGTACTGGAGCCCGAAATGAAAACGCTCTATAGCCCGCAGACTTTTTTTGGGCTCTGGGAATCACTAATAAGCCGGAGTCCTTTGAACGCAGATTTCTTGCCGGAACACATGGTACAATACAATCGGCAAGATAGGATGGAGCTAGACCTATTTATGCAATATAAAGAAAATTGTGAAAAACTGCATTCATTATTCGGCCTTAGGCCAAGCGTTTAAAATGTATTCGGCTTCGGCCACAAATTTTCATTTTGGTGCATCCCTAGAGGATAATGTTCTCAGATTTCCATCAGGATAACAACATTGAGGGGGTGTCGTGATGACAATAACATTAACAGTCGCGTGCACCTTTATACCATGCTGTGCGTATCGATACCAAGTATCGATAGTATCAATACTTGGTGAGTATCGGTATCGTATTGATACTGGCGTGATGGTATCGATACTTCACCAAATTAAGCGAATCACTCCGATTTAAAAAAAATGTGAGCGCAGCGCAGCGCTCCTCACTACTCCACCCTCCTCCCTAGTGATGGGTCGCGAACGAGATTTAAAAACCCTTTAAAAATTCATCTTCAACCCAAAATAAAATAAAATAAATACAATTAACATGACGCTTGGTGCGTTCGCGCACACACATCAGTATAATTCGCTCCGAGGTTCACTCGGACACACACACACACGCGTGCGTTTCCA
The DNA here is from genome assembly GCF_033978795.1 of Nerophis ophidion. NCBI lineage: Eukaryota > Metazoa > Chordata > Actinopteri > Syngnathiformes > Syngnathidae > Nerophis > Nerophis ophidion. Next base: position 91,202,853 of record NC_084612.1, read on the forward strand.
GTGCGACTTAATGTCTTGGATGTAAACTGAAAAGTATTTTATTGCAAGACAGAATCTCCTCTCCGGTCAACAAAAGCACCTTGAGGATTCTAGCGGGAACTCTCATGCAACCCTTCTTTGACTACGCTTGCACTTCCTGGTACCCCAGCACCTCCAAAACCCTCAAATCTAGACTCCAAACATCCCAGAATAAGCTAGTCCGGTTACTTTTAGACCTCCACCCCAGATCACACCTCAATCCAACCCACTTCTCCAAAGTGGGCTGGCTCAGGGTGGAGGACAGAGTAAAACAACTTGCACTGAGCCTAGTCTATAAAATCCGCTACATCTCCTTGATACCGAAATACATGTCAAACTACTTCCTTAACGTAAATGACCGCCATAACCACAACACCAGGGGGAGCTCCACAAACCACGTTAAACCCAGATTCCGATCTAACAAAGGTCTTAACTCATTCTCTTTCTATGCCACATCAATGTGGAATGCACTCCCAACAGGTATAAAAGTAAGTGCATCTCTATATTCCTTCAAAAGCGCTCTAAAACAACACCTCCAGGCAACTTCAACACTTTACTAATACCCTCCTCCATTCACATCCCATCTCCCCGGATTATAAACAACTCAAATGTACTTCTAATGTATATACTTGTTCTTATGCTATGTGAACTCACTATGTTCTCTGCTGGCTGTACATATCCTACTGAATAAGACCTACACTGTTTCAATGTCCACATTTCTCTGTTGATGCAATTGTTGATGACTGAAGTTCTGATATCAACCAAAGCTCCTCATCCCACCCCCCGGATTGTAAATAATGTAAATAATTCAATGTACATACTATGATGATTAACTTGTGTGATGACTGTATTATGTTGATAGTATATATTTGTACCATGAATTGATTAACGTGGACCCCGACTTAAACAAGTTGAAAAACTTATTGGGGTGTTACCATTTAGTGGTCAATTGTACGGAATATGTACTGTACTGTGCAATCTACTAATAAAAGTATCAATCAATCAATAAGAATTTCTCAGTTCTTTTTTTTTGTGTTCATTTTTAAAACTGTTCAATAACTAGAGTTTTCTTTTTTACTTAAGTTCTTGTGTATTGTGAGGCGACTAGCCAAGTGCAGTATTTGTTTTCACCTTATTTTGCACTACTTACTTTATTGTAATTGATGTTATTACTTTTTTATTTGAATTTCTCAGTTCTTTTGTTTTGTGTTCATGTTTACAACTTTGTTCGATAACTAGAGTTTTGTTATTTACCTTAAGTGTTTGTGTGTTTTGAGGCGACAAGCCAGGTTCAGAAGTTGTTTGCACCTTATTTGCATTACTTTATTGCTATTGATATTACTTTTGTAATAAATATTGTATTTTTTGACTTAAATCCTTGTCCTGTGTTGTATTATTATTATAATCAATTAATAAAGGCAAAAGTACAAATTTGTTTTTCAAAAGTATCGATACCCCGAAGTCCCCCCCATCAGATGACGTCACTTCCGGTATCGGCGATACTGGCCGGTATCGGATCGGATCGGTATCGATACCCAAATTTGCGATATCGCCCACCCCTAACATGTAGTGTCCGGCTGCCGTTACCACACTCAAGTGACTGCAAGGCATACTTGCTCAACAGCCATACAGGTTACACTGAGGGTTGTGATATAAACAACTTTAACACTCTTACCAATATGCGCCACACTGTGAACCCACACCTAACAAGAATGACAAACACATTTCGGGAGAACATCCGCACTGTTACACAACATAACCACGACAGAGCAAATACCCAGAATCTCATGCATTCCTAACTCTTCCGGGCTACATTATACACCCTCGCTACCACCAACCCCCCCGCAGTCACCTATGTGTGTCTGCAGAAGCCACATACAATATGCAAATGGACTGACAAGCTATTTGTTACGTTTGTAGAGGGTGTTAAACGCAATGTCATCACAGAAAGCCCAAAATATTGTCGTTTTGAGGAAAATCAGCAGACATTCAAGTGAACAGTTGCCCTGAAATTTGGGAGTCTCCCTTATAAATTGGACTGGTTGGCAATTGTGATGTTGTCAAGCGGGATTCAATTAAAACTCGCGGGCCACATTAAAGGTGTTTCTGAGACCCCTGGTTTATACATAGCACAAAGCAAAAAAAAAACTGTGTACGCTGTGTTATTCATTTTAAATTTCAAAACAGTTTTGTGAATCCCACTGATTTCTTTATTTTGTGAAACGGGTCAAAATAGCTCTTTGAGTGGTAAAGGTTGCCGACCCCTGCAGTAGGGGTGCCTGCGACCCCAAGAGGGATAAGCGGTAGAAAATGGATGGATGGCCTAAAACAGGGGTGTCAAAGTTATTTTAGCTTTGGGGCAAAATCTATTCCGGAGTGGGCCGGAATGGTAAAATCATAGCATGATAACTTAAACATAAAGGCAACTTCAGGCTTGACGCAAATCCCATTGGGTTGATCAATCAATCAATCAATCAATCAATGTTTATTTATATAGCCCTAAATCACAAGTGTCTCAAAAGGCTGCACAAGCCACAACAACATCCGCGGTTCAGCGCCCACATAAGGGCAAGGAAAAACTCACAAATGTCGATGAGAATGACTATGAGAAACCTTGGAGAGGAACGCAAATGGTGGTAACCTCCCATCCTCTAGGGAAGACCGGATGTAATGGATGTCGGGTGGGTCTGACATAATATTGTGAAAGTCCAGTCCATAGTGGATCTAACACTATAGTGAGAGTCCAGTCTATAGTGGGGCCATAGTGAGCGGAGACGGGTCAGCATCGCAGAGATGTCCCCAACCGATGCACAGGCGAGCGGTCCAACCTGGTTGAATGAAGGATGGGTAGCACCTGAGAGCTGCGGCCTGCCACCATGGCCCCCCCACTCCCTCCGCTCTGTTGCTAGATATCTCGAGATGTATGTTTTAATATGTGTATGTGCTTTGCCTTGGAGGTTGTATCCCCACTCCAGACTGGGCCCGCTTAGGAGCCCAGTCTAGATTGCATATTTTTACCGGTTTTTTATTTTGTTTTACCTACATTAATGCAGAATGAAGAAGAATGTTTTAATGTAGACACATAGAATCATCATACTGCTGTGATTATATGTTTCAAGTGTTCATTCAAGGCTAAGGTAAAATATGCAGATATATATCGTGTATCGTGACATGGCCTAAAAATATCGAGATATATTAATAAAAAGGCCATATCGCCCAGCCCTACATTGAAGGTAGAAAAGTGCTATACAAGTATAACCCATAGTTTATCGGCAATAATTTGTAAGTGGATTTATCGTCACGATGGGGTATCGGACTGTCTTATTGTGGCGGTCCGCTCCCTGTATGATCAGTGTCAGAGCTTGGTCCGCATTGCCGGCAATAAGTCGGACCCGTTTCCAGTGAGGGTTGGACTCCGCCAAGGCTGTCCTTTGTCACCGATTCTGTTCATAAATTTTATGGACAGAATTTCTAGGCGCAGTCAAGGCGTTGAGGGGTTCCGGTTTGGTGACCGCAGGATTAGGTCTCTGCTTTTTGCAGATGATGTGGTCCTGATGGCTTCATCTGACCGGGAACTTCAGCTCTCACTGGATCGGTTCGACCGGAATGAGAATCAGCACCTCCAAGTCAGAGTCCGTGGTTCTCTCCCGGAAAAGGGTGGAGTGCCATCTCCGGGTTGGGGAGGAGACCCTGCCCCAAGTGGAAGAGTTCAAGTACCTAGGTGTGTTGTTCACGAGTGGGGGAAGAGTGGATCGTGAGATCGACAGGCGGATCGGTGCGGCGTCTTCAGTAATGCGGACGTTGTACCGATCCGTTGTGGTGAAGAAGGAGCTGAGCCGGAAGGCAAAGCTCTCAATTTACCGGCCGATCTACGTTCCCATCCTCACCTATGGTCATGAGCTTTGGGTCATGACCGAAAGGACAAGATCACGGGTACAAGCGTCCGAAATGAGCTTCCTCCATCTGGCTCTCCCTTAGAGATAGGGTGAGAAGCTTTGCCATCCGAGAGGAGCTCAAAGTAAAGCCGCTGATCCTCCACATCGAGAGAAGCCAGATGAGGCGGTTCGGGCATCTGGTCAGGATGCCACCCGAACGCCTCCCTAGGGAGGTGTTTAGGGCACGTCCAACCGGTAGGAGGCCACGGGGAAGACCCAAGACAAGTTGGGGCTGACTATGTCTCCTGGCTGGTCTGGGAACGCCTCGGGATCCCCCGGGAGGAGCTGGACGAAGTGGCTGGGGAGAGGGAAGTCCGGGCTTCCCTGCTTTGGCTGCTGCCCCCGCGACCCGACCTCGGATAAGCGGAAGAAGATGGATGGATGGATTTATCGTCAAGCTAAATTTGTGTTAGCAGCCCAGGGCTAATTAGAAGTATTTATGTATTCAAATAAGCGATCATGTAATAACAGAGAGGCCGAAATGATTGTGTTTCCTCCATCGGTGGAATAATTGAGAGGAATTAAGAGTGAAGCCACATTGAGGAGCCAGATGAGGCAATTCGGTCCCTTAGATGCCTCCAGAGGGAAGTATTGAGGGCACCGGTAAGAAGCCGTGGGTTTCACAATCATCTCTTTGAATGCAAAATACTTCTGGCCGCTAAGTTGCTGCAAAAACGTGAACTTTTATGTACAACAAGTGATGAAAAGTCCATTGTTCTTGGCTTCGATGGCAACAGGAGTGTGAGCGGCTGAAAGGCGCCCACTAGTGGTGAGTATAAGGAAAGGCAAGGGGGAGTTACAGACACATCCTCTTACACGGTTAAATCGGACAAGGCAGAAGTGCAAGAATCACGTGTGGAAAAAAAAAAAAAAAATCCAACGGAAGAAGTTCCTGTTTCACACACTTTTTTTTTTAAACACACGCTGATCGAAATACAGACACATTTTTTACACACAGACAAATCATAATACCGACAGAAATATATACATATATATATATATATATAAATATATATATTTTTATTTTTTTACACCCAGACAATTTAAAATACACACACGCAGATCTTGATTTGCAAATAATTTTGCTACAATACTTCCATAACCACCCACCTGTAGCCATTTGCAGCAACTAGTGTATATCTTTTAAAACAGGGGTGCCCACACTTTTTCTGCAGGCGAGCTACTTTTCAATTGACCAACTCGAGGGGATCTACCTCATTTATATATATCATTTATATTTATTTATTTATGAAAGAGACATTTTTGTAAACAAGTTAAATGTGTTTAATGATAATACAAGCATGTGTAACACATATAGATGTCTTTCTTTCACCAAGACAAGAATATAAGTAGGTGTATTACCTGATTCTGATGACTTGCATTGATTGGAATCAGACAGTAATGATGATAACGCCCACATTTTCAAATGGAGGAGAAAAAAAGTTGTCCTTTCTGTACAATACCACATGAAAGTGGTTGGTTTTTGGCATCTCATTCATCCAGCTTCCATACACTTTACAAGAAAAACATTGGCGGCAAATTCCGTAGCTTGCTTGATTGACATTCACGGCACCCGAGGGTCTTGTGAGATGACGCTGGCTGCTGCCAGTTCATTATTATGAAAAAATGACAGAGAGGAAGGCGAGAAACACTTTTTATTTCAACAGACTTTCGCCCCGTCCCTTTCGTCAAAACTCCAAAGGCCGACTGCACATTTCCTATCTTCACAATAAAAGCCCTGCTTCATGCTGCCTGCGCTAACAAAATAAGAGTCTCGGAAAGCTGGCGTGCACAAGTGATGTGCACGCCAGCTTTCTGAGGGATCGCTTGTGCACGCCAGTTTTCCGAGACTCTGTATTTAGTTAGTCTTATATTTTATATCATTTTTATTCTGAAGCTAACCAATAATAAATAAAATACTTCTTTGGCAACACTAAATTGGCCCTAGTGTGTGAAGGTGAGTGTGAATGTCGTCTGTCTATCTGTGTTGGCTCTGTGATGAGGTGACGACTTGTCCAGGGTGTACACCGCCTTCTGCCCAAATGCAGCTGAGATAGGCTCCAGCAATCCCCGCAACCCCAAAAGGGACAAGCGGTAGAGAATAGATGGATGGACTTCTTACCATTGATGTGACTTATTGAACGGGTGTGGTTGAAACGGATGGATGGATTAAAATGTATAAGAATGTTTTATATGTTGAACGTTATTATTAACACCGATTACTGGCGGAATTATACATTACTAATCGTGTTAAGCAATGTCTGCTAAGATGTATTTGAGAGCCAGATGCAGTCATCAAAAGAGTCACATCTGGCTCTAGAGCCATAGGTTCCCTACCCCTGGTTTAAAACACATAAAGTGCACTTTTGTGCATGATGTCACACAATATTTTTCAATTACTGTCAAATAAAACTGAGCTGCCTAATAGAAAATCAAATCCTTCGCAATGTGGTAGGTTCCTGCGGACGTAATCGCCTTCTGTTGTTGACTAGTTTTTTCTTACGGTGTTGATGTGGAAATGGTTGCCTCGGCATTTTGTTGGTGTGGCACTGAACGGAGATGTTGACATGCAGAGTTTCAAGCACTCTTCATTCTCTAGCGGGTGACTTTTCAAATGACTATTAGCAGTAACAATACTTTTGCCCCACGCTTGAAACATTTGGGTTGTCTGTTCGACATATTCCCACTTGAAGACAAACCACCGCCAGACGATGGACCCCCTGCTGTTTTTATTGGGAATTAATTCTTCCTTCATTTGTTACCAGATTTGCACCTTCTTTCTCTCGTATTACCACTCGCACCACAGCTAACGTTACCCATGCCGCTACCTCTCTGCTCCGCGAGGGCGTATACGTATGTGACCTACGTAAGAAGGTGCGCTTGTTTTATGTCTCTGTGAGAAGGAGGGACAACAAAGAGTGAGAAGACCCGGTAGTGTAATCCCCGCAGCTAAAAGCAACTGCGTGAGAATGTACACTCGAATATCACGATTTAGTCATTTTCTATATTGCACAGAGACAAACCCGCGATATATATCGACTACATCGATATATCGCTCAGCCCTAATTGAAATTATTGCGTCCCGTTTACAATAAATGAGCAAAATACGTAAATATTACATGTTATTATAAATGGGTTGCCACAAAAGCTCCATTGTAAGCAGACTTTTTCCGCAATTGTTTATTATTCAAAATGCATTAAAAAAAAAAAGAGAAACATATGTGTGCCTGTCTTACATAAGGTTTGTGAATGGTAGGCAATATTCCAAAAAAAGTGCAGGTCCCCTTTAAGCACATGACTACTTTCAATATATAATTTGTATATTTAAAGGAGGGCGTAACCAGGGCGTAACCTAGGACCAATTTCATGTGGATTGCGTGCGCACACTTTGATACATTTTGCTGGCGTGGGTACTTTTCTGGATTTTAAAGGCCTACTGAAATGCGATTTTCTTATTCAAACGGGGATAGCAGGTCCATTCTATGTGTCATATTTGATAATTTCGCAATACTGCCATATTTTTGCTGAAAGGATTTAGTAGAGAACATTGACGATAAAGTTCGCAACTTTTGGTCGCTAATAAAAAAGCCTTGCCTGTACCGGAAGTAGCAGACGATGTGCGCGTGACGTCACGGGTTGTAGGGCTCCTCACATCTGAACATTGTTTACAATCATGGCCACCAGCAGCTAGAACTATTCGGACCGAGAAAGCGACAATTTCCCCATTAATTTGAGCGAGGATGAAAGATTTTTGGATGAGGAAATTTAGAGTGAAGGCCTAGATGTTTTTAGACACATTTACTAGGATCATTCTGGTAAATCCCTTATCTGCCTATTGTGTTGCTAGTGTTTTAGTGAGTTAAAGTACCTTAAAGTCGGAGGGGTGTGGCCACGGGTGTTTTGACGCCAGAGTCTCTGAGAGAAGTCACAGCAGCTGCAGGAGGACGCTGGCTCCGCTGATCTACGGTAAGAGGCGACTTATTTCCACAATTTTCTCACCGAAAACTGCCGGTTGACATGTAGTCGGGAACCATGTTCGCTTGATCCATAGTAAAGCTTCACCTCCGGGTATTTTAAACAAGGAAACACCGTGTGTTTGTGTGGCTAAAGGCTAAAAGCTTCCCAACTCCATCTTTCTACTTTGACTTCTCCATTATTAATTGAACAAATTGCAAAAGATTCAGCAACACAGATGTCCAAAATACTGTGTAATTGCGCGATGAAAAGAGACGACTTTTAGCCGTAAGTGGTGCTGGGCTAATATGTCCCCTCCAACCAATAACGTCACAAACGCGTCATCATTCCACGACGTTTTCAACAGGAAACTGCGGGAAATTCAAAATTGTAATTTAGTAAACTAAACCGGCCGTATTTGCATGAGTTGCAATGTTAATATTTCATCATTGATATATAAACTATCAGACTGCGTGTTTGGTAGTAGTGGGTTTCATTAGGCCTTTAATGTACGTCTATTTTTAGTAGGAACGCCACGCTACTGTTGCTACATGAGGCCCCCGAGTTACGATGCATGCTACTGCACGGCGTTGTAACAACAAGCTATATTTACACAAAGTCCCGTTATAATGTGTCGCGCTTATAATTTCCCATGTTTATTCGTGGCAAGCCGACAAATAAAAGAGCGTGTGAAACACTGCTCTACAAAAGGATGAATAGTGACACCACAAACTCAACGTGAGTAAGGCGTGAGGAGAAATAGGAGGAGACGGCGGAGTCGTATCTTAGCCGAAGAAAGTGTCTGCCAGTCCCGTTTAGGGGGCTAAGAGGTTTAGCATGGCAAGCGCTAACCTGCTTTCCCGGCTGCAGCAGGCCTGATCAGATTAATATCACCCCCTGCTTCAGTAAAGGCTGCCTGCGCGCTGTTGAGCAAAACACAACTCTGCGGTTTTTAATTAAAGCCCGGCGCCATAGAAACGGCGCTGAAAAAGTACTAGATTGGTGTTTATTGTAGGTTCACCCTCCGGTGCACTTTGAACTTTCCCGGGGTTTCTGTGCCAAGAGTTGCATGACGACCGGATGACAGATGACAGTTAAGTCGCTCTCGGTCGCCATAGAAACCGCCGTGGTGTCGGAGTTGTGTGGAACCCCGACATCACAAGAGGGAAGAGGAGCGCCCGTCTCGTGCTCCAGTGGCTCACTTCCTCTACTTGACCTACACTAAAGTGCGAACAGGAAGCTCTGCACTACAGCACACAGCCTTTCTTCTAACAGGATATCATGATTAAGTCGTCATCTGAGGACTAACACCGCATTAAACTTTCTTATGGCTGAAAGAACAAATACTACTTTTATGTCAGGGTACAAGTAAAAACATCAGGAATCTTATTGTGTATCATCTTGCACAATTACGTACAGGGTTTCATTTTTAGTTACCCTATTTTCCGGACAATTGAGCAGGAAAGTACAAAACTTTTAGAAAAAACATATATTTTTCCACATATCAGCCACACCAGACAATAAATGGCAGATTCATAGGCTGTCAAATGAGTTATTTACATATTTGTAAATGTTTATTTACATACTTTAATTGTTTACAAATGGTGTCTGTAACACGGCAGTAAAACGGCTGATCAAACAAAACAGAAGTCATCGTCATGGACCCACTAGCTGCGGAAGCTAGCTCTCCAATCAATAACTTTACTCTGACATCTTGGTGAAATAACAAAACTAAAACAATACACAAAGAATGCCATTGTAAGTTAATAATGCTAACAAAGACACTTCTAAACGTCTTAGCATGTTAGCTAGTGCAGTGGTCCCCAAATTGTTTTATTTATTTTTAAATGATTATTATTTTAATCGTCCTTTCTAGCCAATCCATCAATCCATTTTCTACCGGTTGTTACTCTCGGGGTCTCCTCGCCGCTGAGGCAAATCATATTGTCTAAAAATGTATTTTTCCGTCGATAACGTGATGTCACGTCACGAAATCGTTGGGGAAACGTAAAATAGACTCTGAGTCTTTGAACATCAGTGAACATATGACTTTTTGTTCAGTGTAAGGAAAAGGTAGTTCGTCTAATCTGCTATATATATATATATATATATATATAGATTACACATACAGTATACATACAATATATATGTATAAACATACATATATACACATATATATATAAACATACATATATACGCATATATATATATATATATATATATATATATATATATATAAATAGAGGTGGCGACTTGTCCAGGGTGTACCCTGCCTTCCGCCGGATTGTAGCTGAGATAGGCGCCAGCGCCCCCCGTGACCCCAAAAGGGAATAAGCGGTAGGAAATGGATGGATGGATAGAAATATATACATATATATAGACACACATACATACATACATACATACATACATACACACACACACACACACACACACACACACACACACATAATCATAGATATATATATAGCCCGGCCCCGGTAACATTTTTTTAACCCAATGCGGCCCCCGGGTCAGAAAGTGTGGGGACCCCTGAGCTAGTGCTAACGACGCTACCTTCATTAAATTACAATAGCGCGTACAAATATGTATGAAAACTCTCCTACAGACATCGCACATGGGACGGTTCAGTTAGAATCGTTTTAGTTCTATTGTAAAACCTACAAACGCCGAGGATGTCATTGTGGCTTGTGCAGCCCTTTGAGACACTTGTGATTTAGGGCTATATAAGTAAACATTGATTGATTGATTGATTGATTGATTGATAAACATTGCTTGGAGTGATGAATGAAGAATCCATTCGTGTAGAAACGCTATGGTCAGCTACAAGACGGAAAAAAAAACTTCTACTTCCGGTTGGAAGCTCAGTCTAAACAGACAAACAATGCAGCACCTGCAGTGAGCAAACTAGTCCAAAAGATGGTGCCATCGCACAAAAAAATAACACTTATTCAATGTATTTGCCTGTTTGTTTGTTTTTTAACTGTTTGCATTATTGCCGTCAGCGAACCAATTGGCCGCACCGTTTCATGAGCCGCAGGCTTCAAAGCGTAGAAAGAAGAGAGCGCAGCCTTGACTTGTGTTGAACGTACATGGCCAATAAAGCAGTTTCTGATATTGATAAAGAAGGCCAACCGGGTCAACTCCAGGCCTTCACGAAACAATCCATAAGGGTTGCTCCATGGCAACAATGCATCAGGTCACGAAAGCGGAGACAATTTGCAACTTGTGCGTTTGCAACACGTGCTGTTATGAAAGCCGCAAACAGTGTTATCAGCGAGGAGCGCGTTGCTAGGCGACACAGACTTTATCCTGTGTAGTAGAATCTAGTGTGTGTGTGTGTGTGTGTGTGTGTGTGTGTTGCAACTTCACAAACTAAAAAGTTGTCACGAGCTAACGGCTGGAGCGAGGCACGGACGAGACCTTACCAGCGGGTTTAGTGACGACGGCGGACTCCTTCACGTGCGCGCCTGCCTTCGTCCTAAGTCCATTAGAGAGCGCAGAGCAGGTGTGTCGACAACACAGGTATCCTCGGCAGTGGCCGGGGCATGTGAGCTCTCGCCGAGGCTAAATATGGCTTTGTGCGAACACGGGCTGGAGGCTGATCAAAGCTCTGATGTCATTGGGGGCGGAGCCTGCGGGTCAGGTGTCTGCCGGGAAGGCAAACAGCCTAAGTCCAATGTGTGGCTTCAAGTGTGCTTGTAGATATGCAAGCTAGAACAGGAACATGGTGCACCGCCTCCGTGCAGATAATAATCCTAAAGAGAAGTACAAACGATAACAGTATAGACGAGGAGTAGCTATACCGCAGTTTCAAGAGGCCAAGGGCTCAGGGGCCGGACATGGAAATGCGTATGTTTCGTCAGAAATTGCCTCCGCCGGTTATATTTCTTTGAGACTGCTTTTACTTAATTGCTAAGTAAACACATCGGCTTTCAAACTGCACTGTCAATAAAGCCATCAGTCTGCCCTCGCTACTTGTTTCCTGCGTGTGCAGCTAGTTAACATAATTATTTTGCTTCGTTTCAAGTTCGTAAGACTAAAAATGTAAACACAAAATGAACGTCCATTGTGTATTTTGCATAGATAAAGTAAAAAGTTTAGTGTTGGGGTGCACTCTTTTTCTGGGCGAGCTACATTTTAAATTGATCAAGTCGATCATATATATATGTATATATATATATATATATCCATCCATCCATCCATCTTCTTCTGCTTATCCGAGGTCGGGTCGCGGGGGCAGCAGCCTAAGCAGGGAAGCCCAGACTTCCCTCTCCCCAGCCACTTCGTCTAGCTCTTCCCGGGGGATCCCGAGGCGTTCCCAGGTTAGCCGGGAGACATAGTCTTCCCAACGTGTCCTGGGTCTTCCCCGTGGCCTCCTACCGGTTGGACGTGCCCTAAACACCTCCCTCGGGAGGCGTTCGGGTGGCATCCTGACCAGATGCCCGAACCACCTCATCTGGCTCCTCTCGATGTGGAGGAGCAGCGGCTTTACTTTGAGTTCCTCCCGGATGGCAGAGCTTCTCACCCTATCTCTAAGGGAGAGCCCCAAACTCATTTCGGCCGCTTGTACCCGTGATCTTATCCTTTCGGTCATGACCCAAAGCTCATGACCATAGGTGAGGATGGGAACGTAGATCGACTGGTAAATTGAGAGCTTTGCCTTCCGGCTCAGCTCCTTCTTCACCACAACGGATCGGTACAACGTCCGCATTACTGAAGACGCCGCATCGATCCGCCTGTCGATCTCACCATCCACTCTTCCCCCACTCGTGAACAAGACTCCTAGGTACTTGAACTCCTCCACTTGGGGCAGGGTCTCCTTCCCAACCCGGAGATGGCACTCCACCCTTTTCCGGGAGAGAACCATGGACTCGGATTTGGAGGTGCTGATTCTCAATCCGGCCGCTTCACACTCGGCTGCGAATTGATCCAGTGAGAGCTGAAGATCCCGGCCAGATGAAGCCATCAGGACCACATCGTCTGCAAAAAGCAGAGACCTATATATATATATATATATATATATATATATATATATATATATATATATATATATATATATATATATATATATATATATATATATTTATATATATATATATATTTATATATATATATATGGGGTGTAACGGTACACAACATTTTTGGTTCGGTACGTACCTCTGTATAGAGGTCACGGTTCGGTTCATTTTCAGTACAGTAAGAAAACAACAAAATATACATTTTTGGGATATTTATTTACCAAATTTGTAAACTGTACACACCGGGTCCATTGCCAGGGTTAATGTGGTCAACATATATAAAATAAAAACTAAATAAGATAAGGCTCAGAATGGTTTCTTAACAAAACCTTTCTACATATAAAGTGCTTGTTTGAATTGATTGATTGAGACTTTTATTAGTAGATTGCACAGTACAGTACATATTCAGTACATCCATCCATTTTCTACCGCTTATTCCCTTTCGGGGTCGCGGGGGGCGCTGGCGCCTATCTCAGCTACAATCGGGCGGAAGGCAGGGTACACCCTGGACAAGTCGCCACCTCATCACAGGGCCAACACAGATAGACAGACAACATTCACACACTAGGGACCATTTAGTGTTGCCAATCAACCTATCCTCAGGTGCATGTCTTTGGAGGTGGGAGGAAGCCGGAGTACCCGGAGGGAACCCACGCATTCACGGGGAGAACATGCAAACTCCACACAGAAAGATCCCGAGCCTGGATTTGAACCCAGGACTGCAGGAACTTCGAATGTGAGGCAGACGCACTAACCCCTCTTCCACCGTGAAGCCCTTGTCTAGTATGTTCGCTATTTTATTTAAGAACAAACTTGCAATAATAAACATATTTTTAATGTACCCTAAGATTTTTTTGTTCAAATAAAGCCAATAATTACATTTTTGGTGGTCCCCTTTATTTACAAAAGTACTGAAAAGTACCAAAATATTGGTATCGGGACAACACCAGTTCAAAGTGCAATAAAAAAGTAGCAACATATAGTCTGGAATCTAGGGTAAATCATCTGAACTGTACTGCTTGTGGAACTTGGAGAAAAGCCATGGCTTCATTGACGCATCACCTGACCTTCAAAAAAAGTCAATATTTTGGATTTAGGTCTGCGCACTTTGTTCCCAGGCAGAGGCTCTGTGGACATCCTTTAAAGATGGCGGCCACATTCCACTCCTAACTGGGCTCCCTGTCAACTGTTCGACACCGCGCGACTAGAACCTGCGAGGCTCTAATGCTCCCCATTCTATCGCAAATAGGACGTAATTACAAGGCTGACACGGCGCCGCTCCTCCATCATGGTTAAATTAGGGGGTTGGCGAGGACGAGAAATTGGTCGGGTTGTGCGCGGAGCCGCCGGAATTCTGGCGGTAATTTACAGGAGTCGGAAGGCGAGGCCCCAACGCTCCCTTTCTCACTCATGGAAGTACACTTTTGTGTCTCGCAGAACACACACGCCGACTAATAAGGACAATTGTGTCCGTCTTCTGGATATGAAGAAGGGCGTCAAAAGTGTGTGTGTGTGTGTGTGTGTGTGTGTGTGTGTGTGTGTGTGTGTGTGTGTGTGTGTGTGTGTGTGTGTGTGTGTGTGTGTGTGTGTGTATGTCAAGGGAGGGCAAATGAATAAGCCCAATGATGTTTCCTCTTTCACGTGTGCACATCCTCTTACTGCAACAACTCTAATGGCAACTGAAGCAGTGTTTTTTATTTTTAAGGTTTTTTTTTTTTTCAGACATTTTGAATTAGTCTTTGGAGGTGGCGACTTGTCCAGGATGTGCACAGCCTTCCACCTAAATGCAGCTAATATGGGCTCCAGCACCCCGTATGGGACAAGCGGTAGAAAAACGGAAGGATGGATGGATTTTGAATTAGTGAACAGTTCTTAGTTGGGGTGTAACGGTACACAAACATTTTGGTTCGGTACGTACCTCGGTTCAGAGGTCACGGTTCGGTTCATTTTCGGTACAGTAAGAAAACAACAAAATATACATTTTTGGGGTGTTTTATTTCCCTAATTTGTAAACCATGGCTTTATCCTTCTAACAATCGGAACACCAAAATAATTCTGCCCACGCTAATCAACATTAAACTGCCTCAACTTGTTGCTCAGATTAATTAAAATGACAAAACTTTTCTTCTACGTACAAAAAGTGCAACATTAAACAGTTTCAAGTCAACTCATCATGCTTAATTTATCACAGCATTTGGGAAGCCTGTAGTTGATTTTTATTATGTAAATGTTATATGTTTTATCAACATGTGATAGCAGGGACCCTGCCATTCAAAGGTTTTCTGTCCGTAAAACACACACACACACACACCGCAAAATGAGCTAACGTTACGCTAAAAGCTAATTAACCTTCACCTCAAGCCAGAACTGCGAGCGGGCTGAGCTGTATTTTAAGTTTCTAGAGGGTCAACGGGCTCATAGTGATGTTAGTAGTAGTTGACTGGGAGGTGTTTATTATCATTTGGGGAGAGTACGCTCCACTATGCTCACCTGCTAAACACCTATCTGACTGACGCTGAAGCATTGACTACATGCGCTCTGAATACGCACTGCTGATTGGCTGTTACCGCTAGATATGTAACCAATTAGATGGTTGTGTGGGTGGGACAATGCTGGGTGCTGAGACAGAGGCAGAAGAAGCAAAGCAGCTTGTTAAGACTTTAGCTTAAAAACTTGTTCGGTACACCCCCATACCGAACCAAAAGCCCCGTACCGAAACGGTTCAATACAATAACACGTACCGTTACACCCCTAGTTCTTAGTAATCCGATTAAGAGGTTCATTTAGCCTACTGTTGTGTATCTTGTACCTGTTTTGTACCACACCTCTGATCATAGAATCATCACAAGCTCGCTTTGAAACTTTTAGCAGGAAGCATCGAGAAAGTCATTTTTTTTTACTTCAGGTGGGATTGGAAAATCCATATAACACGTCACAGACGACGTCACGCTAACATCACGTGACACCTCTGGTGAAGGCTGTAGAAGCAAGGTAGCCCAAACTTGTCAGGTACAAAACTTTACATTACTAGCCTATATAAATGAAGCATTTATAAATAAAAAAGTTTCTTAGTAATCGATTGCAATGATTCATTTGATCGGGAAAAAAGCTTTGATTTACATTCTGTTGCATTGATTAATTGATTTAAGGTAACGAGTGAAATCGGATCAAGTCCGGATTGCGTGGAGTGCCCGGAACTTTGAATATGTTTGCGTACAACGCCACATTTTGATTGGCCCGCCATGTCATTTAATGTAGTGCAGCAACATCATTTTATGTGCCACATCATTTCACGTGGATCCACCATCTCATTTTATATGCCACATAATTTCACGTGGTTCTGCCACTTCAATTAAGTTGCCCGCCACTACATTTTATTTGGTCCGCTAAATAATGAATATCATTTTTTAAGGTGTGCTACATCATTCAAACCTTATGTAATGTTCATATTGTTGTTAAAATACTGAACAGATGTTTTTTGGGATAAGGTAAACATCTGTTCAGTATTTATAGTGGCCTGCCACATTATTTAAGGGGATCGTCACTTCATGTATGTGGTCCGCAATGTTATTAATTGTGGTCCATCACGTCATTTAATATGGTTCCGCCTCATCATTTTATTTGGTCCGCCATATTATTTTGAGTGGTGCGCCAGCCACATCATTTCTGTGTTGTATCGAATAATTAGAAGCGGCCTGCCACGTCCTTTGACATGATCGGCCAGATTAAGTGGAACGTCACTTCACTATTGTGGTCTGCAATGTTATTTATCATGGCCCATCTCGTCATTTAATATCATTCCGCCGCAAAATTCTACGTGGCCTGTCGCGTTAATTTGAGTGGCACGCCATGTAATTTAATGTAGTCTGCCACATTATTTTTAGTGACCCGTCACCTCACTTATGTGATGCATCACATCACTTTACGTGGCCTGCCACATCATTTATGTGTCCCATCAATTATTTAAGTGGATTGTCACTTCACTTATGTGGTCCGCCATATTATTTTGAGTGGTTCGCCACACCATTAATGTGTTCCATCAAGTAATTAAAGTGGCCTGCCACATTATTTAAGGGGATCGTCACTTCATGAATGTGGTCCGCAATGTTATTTTATATGGTTCCGCCGCGTCATTTTATGTGGTCCGCATCATTATTTAGAGTGGTCCGCCACGTCATTTATGTGTTCCATCGAGTAATTTATGGTGGCCTGCCACATCCTTTGACATGATCGGCCCGATTAAGTGGAACGTCACTTAACTATTGTGGTCCGCAATGTTATTTATCATGGCCCATCTCGTCATTTAATATCGTTCCGCCGCAAAATTCTATATGACCTGTCGCATTAATTTGAGCGGCCCGCCATGTAATTTAATGTGCTTCCGCAACATCATTTTATGTAGTCCGCCGCTTTATTTTTAGTGACCTGTCACCTCACTTAAAGGTGTATGTGCATTCACTGAACCCTTCTTTAGTGAAAAATCAATATATTTTTTTCAAATTCAAGTCAAAGTTTTTTTTTTTTACCGGTGCACTAAATGAGCCAAGCGCAAATATCACCTTGTTCAAAGAACAAAACCAACACAGTGCATGAACTCACAACAAATTACACACCAACAAATCAGTGTGACTTCTGCTGTGGCCTTTTCCATAATACGCCGATATGGAGAAGTTTTATTTGCACGATGAGTCGGGTGTGTCTCGACCTCCGCGGCGGAGGGTCCGTCGAACCCCAGAGGCAGACTCACCGAATCCCTAGGGTTCAATCGAACCCAGGTTAAGAACCACTGTTCTAGTCCTTCACTCTCACTATCCTCATCCACGAATCTTTCATCCTCACTCAAATTGATGGGGAAATCGTCGCTTTCTCGGTCCGAATCGCTCTAGCTGCTGGTGGCCATGATTGTAAACAATGTTCAGATGTGAGGAGCTCCACAACCCGTGACGTCACGCGCACATCGTCTGCTACTTCCGGTACAGGCAAGGCTTTTTTATCAGCAACCAAAAGTTGCGAACTTTATCGTCGATGTTCTCTAATAAATCCATTCAGCAAAACTATGGCAATATCGCGAAATGATCCAGTATGACATAGAATGGACCTGCTATCCCCGTTTAGATAAGAAAATCAAATTTCAGTTGGCTTTTAAGGCTATAACATTAAATAGCAAAGTTGAGCCAGTTTATTAGGCACAGCGGCCATTAGTTTAAAACGGCTGCACCTGTTGAGTTGTGCTGGAGGGGTTCCTAATATTCTGTCCCCCGGCTCCTAAACATGAATCGACTCTCAGTGCGGTTCCTATCAGCTTTATCGCTTAATCACCGCAATTCTTTTCATCATTATTCACCCCGCGGCACGGAACCGACATGAATGTTGAGGTTGTAAAAGACAATGAAGTATAAATAAAAATAAGTTAGTAACATGGCACCGGAAGTGAACTAGCTTAAAAACACAACAGCAGCTAATAGTTGAGTGACTTTAGAGACTTTGTGCTTCTTACCTGGAACGAGAGGACACTTAGACGTGTTCGGGCTGCATGTTAATCCAGTTGAATTGAACCTTTTGTTCCTGAAAGTTGTCCATTAAACAGATAACGGGACAAAAAAAAAAAAAAGGTGTCCTGAGTGTCGACCGCACTTTTCCACGCAGTTGTTAGCGTCTCCCGGGACAACTTGGGGGCGGAGCCAGCACGAGGCCAACACCGGAAGACATGTTTTACAATCTCAACTTCCTCTTTTTTTTTTTTTTTTTTTTTTAATAAACTTATAACTAAAAAAAATCCGTTTTTCTGATGTTGGCAAATGGGCAATTTTTTGGTGAAAAAAAATCTCCGTTCATTTTGGACAATCGAGTGTCTTGAGAGATTTTCACAATAAACGCGCGCCGCATCCGGTATGTTTTTTTTCACAGTTAAAGTTTAACGCCCGCAGCACATTTCGAAAGTGTTCGCATTTTGTTTGAAATATGACTTGAATTGTGTTTGAATCATAAAAAAACGATGCTATGTTTTCGTGGTGTTTTAACTAAGGCACATACAACTGAAAAGTTGGCCGTTTCTTTATTAAGGCAAGCGTATGGAGTTTACGGCACATCGGGGGAAGGATTTTCACAATAAACATGGCTCACATCCGGTGGTGGATTTTTAATGATAAACAGGCGTTTTATAAAGTTTTAGTTCCTGTCAAATATGGCCTTATGGAGCTCGCAAGTAACTCTTTTACCGTTAATCAGTGTTGTACGGTTAGACCCCGCTGGCCTAACATAACCAGAAATCATGATCATATTTAAAAATAAAAGTAATATTTCATTTACTTTCCCTAAATATCTAAACGTATTCATATTCTCTTCATGTCATATTATGCTCCTTCCAGCGCTGTTGTTTTGTTTGTTGTACTTTTTTGTTCTGTTCTTTCATACATATATATATATATATATATATATATATATATATATATATATATATATATATATAATCATCAGGAGATGATTGAGGGAACCCCTCATGAAACAGTTCTGTAGAGATGAAGTAGTCTTGTGATTTTTCACACACACACACATATATGAATGAATGAATGAATTATATTTATATAGCGCTTTTCTCAACTGACTCAAAGCGCTTTACATAGTGAAACCCAATATCTAAATTACATTTAAACCAGTGTGGGTGGCACTGGGAGCAGGTGGGTAAAGTGTCTTGCCCAAGGACACAACGGCAGTGACTAGGATGGCGGAAGCGGGAATCGAACCTGCAACCCTGAAGTTGCTGGCACGGCCACTCTACCAACCGAGCTATAAGTAAACTTTATATGTATATATATATATATATATATATATATATATAAATAAATGTTTTTATTTTTTATAAATGTCTAATGATAATGACAATGAGGGATTTTTAATCACTGCTATGTTGAAATTGTTACTAATATTGATACTATACTAAAAATTATAATATTCATTTTTGTTTGACTGCATTTAGATTGTTTTGTGTCATGTTTCTGTGTCCTCTCATTTGCTCTGTTTATTGCTATTCTGAATGTTGCTGGGTCGGGTTTGGTTTTGGAATTGCATTATTATGGTATTTTTGTGTATTTTTTTGTTGGATTGATTAATGAAAATAAAATACAAAATAAATTATATATATATATATATATATATGTCTTGATTGGATTATCCAGAGAATAGTGCTCGATACCGTGGTAGAGCGCAACAAAGCAACAAAGCAATTGCAAAAGGACTGCCTACCCCCAGACTAAACGACTCTGAAACCAATAAGGAATGTAATTGTCGCAAGAAACCTGATTGCCCTCTCAACGGAGGGTGCTTACAGACATCAGTCGTTTACCAAGCAAAGGTAACACGCAAGGACATTAACACATCCGACACGTACGTAGGATTAACCGAAGGAGCGTTCAAAACAAGATGGAATAATCACAACGCCTCCTTTAGAAACCAGACTTTGCGGAATTCTACAGAACTCAGCAAACACATTTGGAACCTCAAAGACAATAATGTTGAATATTCAATAACATGGCAAATTCTTGCATCCAGCACACCTTACAACAGTGGTAATAAAAGATGCAACCTATGCTTGAAAGAGAAACTGTTTATTATATATCATCCAGAGCTATCATCCCTCAACAAGCGCAGTGAAATCATTTCAACATGCCGCCACAGACGGAAACACCTCCTAGGTAACACATGAGCCAATCACCACACCCTACGCCTGCCTGTACCCACCCACTCTGTGCCCTATATAAACCATTGTATGTGAATGCTTCCATTAAAATCTCCTGATGATTGAGGGAACCCCTCATGAAACAGTTCTGTAGACATGAAGTAGTCTTGTGATTTTTCCCACACCTACATATATATATATATATATATAGATTATGTGCCTTCCAGCGCTGTTGTTTTTAGGTTGTAAAGTTTTTATCCAATCAGAATTCAGCTATCTTATGTTGCCATGCTGTACCAAATCTGCCAGAGGCTTCAGAATCAACAATGCAGGCGTCTATGCACCGTAAGTGAACTGGCACATACAGTTGATAGACAGTTGCGATAGCCAATCAGATGACGAGTTGTTGTCAGTAATCAAAGCTGCTCACACGGTCACTAAGGTGGCCACTATGTTTAATGTGTATTATATTTATCCATGACAGCATTTTTGTCGTAAATTGTGAGGTGTTTGTTAAAATCATGATTGTTTTTACAAATGATGAGAGATGTGAACAAGAGCATGTATTGTCTCTATGTGATGATGTAAATGAAATGTGGTTGTATTGTATATTAACCTTCGTCTTGTGTTTTAGTTTTTAAATGCATAAAAACACCACATACATTTATTTTTTTTTGCATCAACGCTTTTTGACTTTGTCAGGAACCTCTTTGTCAGCAAAATAAAACATTTTAATTTTTTTCCCTAAATTATAAAATGCTCTGGTAGAAATTATGCCCTTGGTGTTGTTAGGGTCGGTTTCGACCCGGTTATAAAAATAAGATGATAAAGCAATGATAAGAGCCAAAAGTGAACACACTGACAGCCAGCTCCTCTCCCAATCATGTGAGCTTTAGTGGATTCTCATTTTACCTTGTTATCCTGTACAAAAACAATCAAAAGACGGACACTAAAAGTGTCACTTTTTGCCACTCTGATTTTGTTTTTTTGTTAGTTTTGGAACTAGTAATCTATTTCTCTTGGTTTCATTTGCTTGATTGGTTGTTTGTTTGATGTTGGATTTCTGTTGCTGAAAAAAAATACTTTTTAGCCTTTTTCTTGAAGTAAATATGTATGGGTCGAAATTGACCCGTAACACCATAGATGTTACGGGTCAAAATAAGGCCCTTTGGCCCAAACCAAAAATATTAAAACCAATATTTTCAAGGATAAGGAAGCCTAACAAGGTAACCAAGAGATGAGAATCAAATTGGATGATAGATAATTGTTTTTAGTGTATTTTACAGCTGATTTAAAACATGGGTCAAAACAGACGCGTTAACATAAGAGATGCTAACAGAAAGTTAACACAAGAGGAAGGTTAAGTATGTGTCCATGAAAGGGTATTTTATGACTTTTCTTAATTAGATTATGTAATATGGTATGATTTTATTGTCGTAATTGTATTGCATGATTTTTGTATCCCTTTAATTTAGGAAGCCAGGGACTGCAGATGGAAATGAGCTATTTAGCTATAATCTGTTACAAAACATATCTGTATTTGAGCTTAATGATTCTGTGCATTGTCTCTTCAAATAAAGACTAAACTAAACTAAAGTAGTCAGGCCTTCTATCTGGCCCAAGGCAGATATATTGGGATGTTATAAGCCAGGAAACATAACAACTCCATTACCCAGCATGCCGCAGTAGTGAAGAGCATGCCCGTATGTTTTCGATGAGCATGCTGTGGAGTAAACTTTAAGAACTCAGCCAGCACGCCCCGTCTGCATCTTTTATGATTAGATAAGACAACACATATATTTGTTAGAACACAAGAAAATGGATGGATGGATTTTCAAGAAGGATATTTAAAGAGAAACTACATCTTGTGATACGATTTTTTGTTTTTATTCAGTCATTGGTGGAGCATAATATTGTTTTTTTTAATATTGTTTTCAACATGGCTGTGCAGCACCTTGGAAACGTTATTGTTGTTTAAATGTGCTATATAAATAAAGTGTATTGGATTGGATTGGATTGATGTCGGCCAACCCCAGAAGCTCGAATGGGTGCTACAACTTGTGAGTTCAATAATCTATTCATTTTTTTTTTTTCATATTTAATATGTTTTTTTTCGCAATTTTAATTTGGACAGAAACACATAAGATATGTTTTAATCGCTGACGGGGGTTTATTGATTTTTAAATGCGCCAGAAAATAACCTGTTTTGTACACTGTTGATGTGGTTCAATGCCCAGTAGTGCCTAAATGTGTTTCTGTGTAGTATTTCTCCAGCAATGGTCATGTAGGGACATAAATAATGGTATTTTTGACTATAAAAGTTGCACATTTAAACAACAATAACGTTTCCAAGGTGCTGCACAGCCGTTTTAAAAACAATATTAAAAAAACAATATTATGCTCCACCAATGACTGAATAAAAACAAAAAATCGTATCACAAGATGTAGTTTCTCTTTAAATATCCTTCTTGAAAATCCATCCATCCATTTCCTACCGCTTGTCCCAGTTCTGGGTGGCGAGGGTGCGGGAGCCTATCTCAGCTGCATTCTGGCGGAAGGCGGCGTACACCCTGGACAAGTCGCCATCTCATCGCAGGGTTAAAAGTTGCATTTATATTAAATAATTGTCTAGTATGCATTGTTTTGTTAGAAAATGTTTTGATTTGTTTAAATAATCTGTTTGAAATAAAAAAAAACAACAACTATTAAAATGTAGAATATAAAGCGGTTTTAAAGTTAGCCACTATGTCTGTGGTAAAGAAAAAAAACAGTCTCCTAAAAATATTACTGAAAAATACATCAAACTGTTGTTTAAAACCATAAATTATTTTATATTGTAGTTGTAAAAAAAAAAATCAATATGTCATTTGCACTGAATAACACATTTTTAAATGTTTTGTATTTTAAACGGTGCTCTTGTCCCATACAGAGGACAAAAACGTGGCTGTTTTTAGGCATGTGTGTCTGACATGCCAAATAAATGCAAAAGTGGAAGTTAAAAAGTGGGGGTTTTTGCCTTGTTTTTTTTCACGTCAACAAGTTCAATAATCACACCTGTGCGCTCACCTGGGCATACGTTAGATTTTGCACTAATTTGTCCCTGAAACTAAAATAAATAATAATAATAATATATTTTGAATCCAGAAGCACAATAAAAACACAAATTGCAAATTATGTTGCAATAGCATTGATACAAATATATATTTGTCATAAATAAAGCATGTCAAGGATGCCCGGTGGGATACATTGTGGTGGTCTACATGCATTTCCACGCGAAAGTGCCGGTCGTGTTGTTTGTTAAAATCGTATTTTCGAACCTTTCCGAATCAAAAACAAACAGAGCGCACTGGTGACGAGAAAACAGTCGCAGGCGGATTTGTGGTTTGTGCTGCCCTCTGCTGGCTGATGGAAGCACTACTGGTGAGAGAAGAGAAGTGCAAAACAAACACTCAAACTGGTAAAAATACATAAATAGCTTATGTTTTTGTAATATTTATAAAACAGCCCTTTACTCCACGCAAATTGAGGATCTTTGACTTGATTTTATTGAGGTAAGTCCTGAAAAAGAACTTTGACTACAATTGTTTAGTGGCTGCTTAAAAACAAGAGCGGGATCCTGTCACATAGAGGATCTTTGACAGGAGGTTTTGTAGGAGGTCCCTAAAAACAGCCTAGTAATCATCTCATATTAAGGATCTTTGCGTTTCCTGTTTTGCAGTAGGTCCTTCAAGACAGCTGAGAGCCTACGAATAGAGGATCTTTGACTAGTGTTTTTGTAGTAAGTCCATATAAACAACAGTGTGATCATGTCATATAGAAGATCTTTGACTGGAGCAGGTCCTTAAAAACAGCTGAGCGCTTCCATACATTATAGAGGATCTTTGACCAGTGTTTTTGTAGTAGGTCCTTAAAAACAGCCTAAAGCTTTTGTCATATAAAATGAACTTTGATTAGTGTTTTTGTAGTAAGTCCTTAAAAACAACAATGTGATCCTGTCATATATACAGATCTTTGACTGTAGTAGGTCCTTAAAACATCTCAACATTTCCATACAGTATAGAGGATCTTTGACTAGTGTTTTTCTAGTAAGTCCTTAAAAACAACAGCGTGATCCTGTCATTTAGAAGATCTTTGACTGGAGCAGGTCCTTAAAAACAGCTGAGCGCTTCCATACATTACAGAGGATCTTTGACCAGTGTTTTTGTAGTAGGTCCTTAAAAACAGCCTAAAGTTTTTGTCATATAAAATGAACTTTGATTAGTGTTTTTGTAATAAGTCCTTAAAAACAACAATGTGATCCTGTCATATAGAAGATCTTTGACTGTAGTAGGTCCTTAAAAACAGCTAAACAATTTCCTACAGTATAGAGGATCTTTGACTAGTGTTTTTCTAGTAAGTCCTTAAAAACAACAGCGTGATCCTGTTATATACAAGATCTTTGACTGTAGTAGGTCCTTAAAAACATCTCAACATTTCCATACAGTATAGAGGATCTTTGACTAGTGTTTTTCTAGTAAGTCCTTAAAAACAACAGCGTGATCCTGTCATTTAGAAGATCTTTGACTGGAGCAGGTCCTTAAAAACAGCTGAGCGCTTCCATACATTACAGAGGATCTTTGACCAGTGTTTTTGTAGTAGGTCCTTAAAAACAGCCTAAAGTTTTTGTCATATAAAATGAACTTTGATTAGTGTTTTTGTGATAAGTCCTTAAAAACAACAATGTGATCCTGTCATATATGAAGATCTTTGACTGTAGTAGGTCCTTAAAAACAGCTAAACAATTTCCTACAGTATAGAGGATCTTTGACTAGTGTTTTTCTAGTAAGTCCTTAAAAACAACAGCGTGATCCTGTTATATACAAGATCTTTGACTGTAGCAGGTCCTTAAAAACAGCTGAGAGATTCCATACATTACAGAGGATCTTTGACTAGTGTTTTTGTAGTAGGTCCTTAAAAACAGCCTAAAGCTTTTGTCATATAAAATGAACTTTGATTAGTGTTTTTGTGATAAGTCCTTAAAAACAACAATGTGATCCTGTCATATATGAAGATCTTTGACTGTAGTAGGTCCTTAAAAACAGCTAAACAATTTCCTACAGTATAGAGGATCTTTGACTAGTGTTTTTCTAGCAAGTCCTTAAAAACAACAGCGTGATCCTGTCATATAGAAGATCTTTGACAGCAGCAGGTCCTTAAAAACAGCTGAGAGGTTCCATAAATTACAGAGGATCTTTGACTAGTGTTTTTGTAGTAGGTCCCTAAAAACAGCCTAAAGCTTCTGTTATAGAAAACGATCTTTGATTAGCGTTTTTTGTGGTAAGTCCTTAAAAACAACAATGTGATCCTGTCATATATGAAGATCTTTGACAGTAGTAGGTCCTTAAAAACAGCTAAACAATTTCCTACAGTATAGAGGATCTTTGACTGGTGTTTTTCTAGTAAGTCCTTAAAAACAACAGCGTGATCCTGTTATATACAAGATCTTTGACTGTAGCAGGTCCTTAAAAACAGCTGAGAGATTCCATACATTACAGAGGATCTTTGACTAGTGTTTTTGTAGTAGGTCCTTAAAAACAGCCTAAAGCTTTTGTCATATAAAATGAACTTTGATTAGTGTTTTTGTGATAAGTCCTTAAAAACAACAATGTGATCCTGTCATATATGAAGATCTTTGACTGTAGTAGGTCCTTAAAAACAGCTAAACAATTTCCTACAGTATAGAGGATCTTTGACTAGTGTTTTTCTAGCAAGTCCTTAAAAACAACAGCGTGATCCTGTCATATAGAAGATCTTTGACAGCAGCAGGTCCTTAAAAACAGCTGAGAGGTTCCATAAATTACAGAGGATCTTTGACTAGTGTTTTTGTAGTAGGTCCCTAAAAACAGCCTAAAGCTTCTGTTATAGAAAACGATCTTTGATTAGCGTTTTTTGTGGTAAGTCCTTAAAAACAACAATGTGATCCTGTCATATATGAAGATCTTTGACAGTAGTAGGTCCTTAAAAACAGCTAAACAATTTCCTACAGTATAGAGGATCTTTGACTAGTGTTTTTCTAGCAAGTCCTTAAAAACAACAGCGTGATCCTGTCATATAGAAGATCTTTGACAGCAGCAGGTCCTTAAAAACAGCTGAGAGGTTCCATAAATTACAGAGGATCTTTGACTAGTGTTTTTGTAGTAGGTCCCTAAAAACAGCCCAAAGCTTCTGTTATAGAAAATGATCTTTGATTAGCGTTTTTTGTGGTAAGTCCTTAAAAACAACAATGTGATCCTGTCATATATACAGATCTTTGACTGTAGTAGGTCCTTAAAAACAGCTAAACAATTTCCTACAGTATAGAGGATCTTTGACTAGTGTTTTTCTAGTAAGTCCTTAAAAACAACAGCGTGATCCTGTCATTTAGAAGATCTTTGACTGGAGCAGGTCCTTAAAAACAGCTGAGCGCTTCCATACATTACAGAGGATCTTTGACCAGTGTTTTTGTAGTAGGTCCTTAAAAATAGCCTAAAGCTTTTGTCATATAAAATGAACTTTGATTAGTGTTTTTGTAGTAAGTCCTTAAAAACAACAATGTGATCCTGTCATATATACAGATCTTTGACTGTAGTAGGTCCTTAAAAACAGCTAAACAATTTCCTACAGTATAGAGGATCTTTGACTAGTGTTTTTCTAGTAAGTCCTTAAAAACAACAGCGTGATCCTGTCATTTAGAAGATCTTTGACTGGAGCAGGTCCTTAAAAACAGCTGAGCGCTTCCATACATTACAGAGGATCTTTGACTAGTGTTTTTGTAGTAGGTCCTTAAAAATAGCCTAAAGCTTTTGTCATATAAAATGAACTTTGATTAGTGTTTTTGTAGTAAGTCCTTAAAAACAACAATGTGATCCTGTCATATATACAGATCTTTGACTGTAGTAGGTCCTTAAAAACAGCTAAACAATTTCCTACAGTATAGAGGATCTTTGACTAGTGTTTTTCTAGTAAGTCCTTAAAAACAACAATGTGATCCTGTCATATAGAAGATCTGTGACTGTAGTAGGTCCTTAAAAACAGCTGAGAACTTCCATACAGTATATAGGATCTTTGACTAGTGTTTTTCTAGTAAGTCCTTAAAAACAACAGCGTGATCCTGTCATATAGAAGATCTTTGACTGTATCAGGTCCTTAAAAACAGCTGAGAGCTTCCATACACTATATAGGATCTTTGACTAGTGTTTTTGTTGTAGGATCTCTTTAA
Organism: Nerophis ophidion; assembly: GCF_033978795.1. NCBI lineage: Eukaryota > Metazoa > Chordata > Actinopteri > Syngnathiformes > Syngnathidae > Nerophis > Nerophis ophidion. The sequence continues at coordinate 91,230,693 of NC_084612.1, forward strand.
AAACAGCCCAAACTCCTAAGCTACCGATCTCGGGGGGGGGGGGGGGGGGGCACTTTACCCACTAGTCCACTGAGTAGGGGGCGCTACTGAGTCAATTTTAAAATGTGGTATTTGAGCCACCAAAAATACCAAAGATCTACAGTAGGGGTCTCAAACTCAATTTACCTGGGGCCCACTGGATTCAGAAACTGGGTCAGGCTGGGCCGCGAGAAAAGATTTCTTTAAAAAATCTGAATCGCTGCTTTTTTTTTTAGAATATTTTTAATAAATCTTAGCTGTCTCTTGGCATATCTTCACGTACCCCCCAGGGGTTGGTGTACTCTTAACAAGAAGACTACTGTTCTACAACTTATCATCACACAACCATAGTGGCAGCTTAGTATCATGTTGTGTGAGACTTGTGCAGAACAGTGTTAGAAGCTGCAAGTCGTACTTGGTCAACAGCCATACACGTCACACTGAGGGTGGTCGTATAAACACAATTAAAGGCCTACTGAAATTATATTTTCTTATTTAAACGGGGACAGCAGGTCCATTCTATGTGTCATATTTGATCATTTCGCGATATTGCCATATTTTTGCTGACAGGATTTAGTAGAGAACATCCACGATAAAGTTCGCCTCTACTGGAAGTCGCAGTCGATGACGTCACATGTTGACGGCTCCTCACATATTCACATTGTTTCTAATGGGAGCCTCCAACAAAAACAGCTATTCGGACCGAGAAAACGAGAATTTCCCCATTAATTTGAGCCAGGATGAAAGATTCGTGTTTGAGGACTAGAAAAAAAATAAAAAATAAAACGCGATTGCATTGAGACGGATTCATATGTTTTTAGAGACATTTACTAGGATAATTGTGGGAAATCCCTTATCTTTCTATTGTGTTGCTAGTGTTTTATTGAGTTTAAAGGGGAACATTATCAGCAGACCTATGTAAGCGTCAATATATACCTTGAAGTTGCAGAAAAAAGACCATGTATTTTTTAACAGATTTCTGAACTCTAAATGGGTGAATTTTGGCAAATTAAACGCCTTTCTGTTTATCGCGCTGGAGGCGATGACGTCAGAATGTGACATCGCCGAGGTAACACACCCACCATTTTCATTTTCAACACATTACAAACACCGGGTCTCAGCTCTGTTATTTTCCGTTTTTTCGACTATTTTTTGGAACCTTGGAGACATCATGCCTCGTCGGTGTGTTGTCGGAGGGTGTAACAACACTAACAGGGAGGGATTCAAGTTGCACCACTGGCAAGAAATCTGCCGCCAGACCCCCATTGGATGTGTCAGAGTGTCTGCACATTTTACCGGCGATGCTAAGACAGACATGGCACAGAGATGTATGGATAACCTGCAGATGCATTTGCAACAATAAAGTCAACGAAATCACAAAGGTGAGTTTTGTTGATGTTGTTGACTTATGTGCTAATCAGACATATTTGGTCGCGGCGTGACTGCCAGCTAATCGATGCTAACATGCTACGCTAATCGATGCTAACATGCTATTTACCGGCGGTGCTAAGGCAGACATGGCACAGAGATGTATGGATAACCTGCAGATGCATTTGCAACGATAAAGTCAACGAAATTACAAAGGTGAGTTTTGTTGATATTGACTGCCAGCTAATCGATGCTAACATGCTACACTAATCGATGCTAACATGCTATTTACCGGCGGTGCTAAAGCAGACATGGAACAGAGATGTATGGATAACCTGCAGATGCATTTGCAACTATATTACGTTTCCTTCCACCCACATTTAATGTGAAACAAAGACTTACCAATCGAAGGATTTAAGTTGCTCCAGTGTCAAAAGATGCGAAAGTCCTGATCGTTTGGTCCGCACATTTTACCGGCGATGCTAACGCAGCTATTTGGCCATGCTATGGCTATGAATAGCGTCAATAGGTTCAGTTTCTTCTTCAATACTTTCATACTCCAACCATCTGTTTCAATACATGCGTAATCTGTTGAATCGCTTAAGTCGCTGAAATCCGAGGCTGAATCCGAGCTAATGTCGCTATATCTTGCTGTGGTATTCCCATTGTTTGTTTACATTGGCAGCACTGTGTGACGTCACAGGGAAATGGATAGTCGCATCGCAAATAGCGAAAATAAGGCACTTTAAAGCTTTATTTAGGGATATTCCGGGACCGGTAACATTTTGAAAAAAACTTCCAAAAATACAACAAGCCACTGGGAACTGATTTTTATTGTTTTTAACCCTTTTGAAATTGTGATAATGTTCCCCTTTAACAGTTCCTGATAGTCGGAAGTGTACGTCCACGGCCGGGTGTTGACGCGCAGTGTCTCAGGGAAGTCGACGGCAGCTGTGTGGGCGGCACAAGCTCAGCGGATATCCGATAAGAAGCGACTTTTTAACCACAATTTTCTCACCGGAACCTGCTGGTTGACATTCGGTTGGGATCCATCTCCGTTCTGATCCATAGTAAAGTTTCACCTCCGTGAATTTTAAACAAGGAATCACCGTGTGTTTGTGTGGCTAAAGGCTAAAGCTTTTCAACTCTGTCTTTCTACTTTGACTTCTCCATTATTAATTGAACAAATTGCAAAAGATTCAGCAACACAGATCTCCAAAATACTGTGTACTTATGCCGTTAAAGCAGACGACTTTTAGCTGTGTGTGTGTGCAGCGCTCATATTCCTAACAGCCCGTGACGTCAAACGTACACGTCATCATTACGCGACGTTTTCAAGAAGAAACTCCCGGGAAATTTAAAATTGCAATTTAGTAAACTAAAAAGGCCGTATTGGCATGTGTTGCGATGTTAATATTTCATCATTGGTATATAAACTATCAGTTTATATATGGCTAGTAGTGGCCTAGTGGACCTACTCAGTGGCCTAGTGGTTAGAGTGTCCGCCCTGAGATTGGTAGGTTGTGAGTTCAAATCCCAGCCGAGTCATACCAAAGACTATAAAAATGGGACCCATTACCTCCCTGCTTGGCACTCAGCATCAAGGGTTGGAATTGGGGGTTAAATCACCTTAAATAATTCCCAGGCGCGGCACCGCTGCTGCTCACTGCTCCCCTCACCTCCCAGGGGGTGATCAAGGGTGATGGGTCAAATGCAGAGAATAATTTCACCACACCTAGCGTGTGTGTGACAATCATTGGTACTTTAACTTTAACTTTCAGTAGGCCTTTAACACTGTTACAAATATGCGCCACACTTTGAACCCACACCAAACAAGAATGACAAACACATTTTGGGAGAACAACCGCACCCTAACACAACAGCCCTAACTCTCCTGTGTTACGCCTGTGTGGCATCGTGGTACCGGGTTCGATGTGTTCGAAGTGAACACAGCAAAGGTAAGATATAAACAATTTATTTAACGAAAAGGATCTATGAAACAAAACACTGGTGCAAATAAAAGGCAAACCAAAAGACGCCAGCATAAAAGCTAGGATATACAACAATGAGAACTAAACTGGCACGTAGGCACATAAAAGAGTAAAACAGAACATATAGCATGAGAGCTGGAATGAACAAACGGCTTAGCGTGAAAAGCTAGCGAGAATATACATACTTGACAGAGTGCCGGCGTAACTCGTTGCGGGAAAGCAAATCATGAATAGTGAAAAGGGGCGGGCTTAAATAGGGAAGTAATCAAAAGTGACAGGTGTGCAGAAACCGTGATTAGCAGGTGGGATCAATGAGCAACCATGGTGACTGACTAAACAGGAAGTGAGAGGGTAGAACGACGGAGTGATACAAAAATGCAACGATAAACCATAATATGGGAAGATCGGAGTACGGATCTTAACATCCCGGGCTACATACACCACCTCAACCGACGCAAGTAGGGAGGGGTTAGTGGTAGCGGGGGGGGGGGGGTGGGGGGTGTATATTGTAGCCCGGAAGAGTTAGGGCTGCATGGGATTCTGGGTATTCGTTCTGTGGCATTTATGTTGTATTATAAATGGGTTGTACTTGTATAGCGCTTTTCTACCTTCAAGGTACTCAAAGCGCTTTGACACTACTTCCACATTCACACACTGATGGAGGGAGCTGCCATGCAAGGCGCCAACCAGCACCCATCAGGAGCAAGGGTGAAGTGTCTTGCTCAGGACACAACGGACGTGACGAGGTTGGTACTAGGTGGGATTTGAACCAGGGACCCTCGGGTTGCGCACGGCCACCCTGAAACACATTTCAGGATGCTCTCCTGAAATGTGTTTGTCATTGTTGTTTGGTGTGGGTTCACAGTCTGGCAGATATTTGTAACAGTGTTAAAGTTTGTTTTACGGCCACCTTCAGTGTGACCTGTGTAGCTGTTGATGAAATATGTCTTGCAATATCGCACGTGCGTACTGCTCAGCCATTTGCAATATATAACTGGGCCTGCACGCTGTCTATTCATGATCTAGAGGGCGCTAAAGGCACCGCCTTTATGGCACCCTCTGAATACTGTGGATTGGGTTAAAATCGGCAGGGATTTCGAGAAAATGGATGCCGTATAATTTAGGGAATTTAGGCCGCAGCAACATTAAGTTGTCATATCGAAGTGCGGGCCGCAAAATAACGCCGCAAGTTTGAGACCCCCGGTCTACAGGGTCTGGCTTGGGGTTGGGGGGGGGGGGGGTGTGGTCTTGTCAGGTCATGTGACCTGCTCGCCGCACCCGAGGACACCTGTAGCAACACGTTAGATAACAAACAACAAAGGCCTTTTTCACGCCATGCTGAGCCGCACTTAAAGACTTTATCAGCCAGGATAGGAGGAGGAGGGCGAGGGGTTTGCGGCGCTCGGACGTGGTCCGCATTTCAAGGGGGCGGTGGGGTCCAGACGAGCAGAACATTGGCGAGACGGGCAAACAAGCGTGACACAAAAAAAGTACACAGCAGCCTTTGTGCGGCCGACAAAAGCGGGTTTTGTAACTTTTGGAGAGGACGGAAGAGATACTGTGCGCCCCCCCTCCCCCAAACGCCCCCCCTCCCCCCCCATCGCCCTCAATAGACAAGAAACACTCCAGATAGGACTTTCACAATGATGATGATGATGATGATGGTGAAGAGAGGAGGAGGAGGAGGAAGTACATCATGAAGCTGAAGTGGCTTTTATTTCAATCCTATTCCCTGCTGCTAAAAGTGAAGTGAGTTATATTTATATAGCGCTTTTCTCTAGTGACTCAAAGCGCTTTTACATAGTGAAACCCAATATCCAAGTTACATTTAAACCAGTGTGGGTGGCACCGGGAGCATGGTGGGTCAAGTGTCTTGCCCAAGGACACAACGGCAGTGACTAGGTTGGCTGAAGCGGGAATCGAACCTGCAACCCTCAAGTTGCTGGCACGGCCGCTCTACCAACCGAGCTAAACATCACTTTTTTATTTCGAATGATAATAAAATCCCTTGAAATTGTTGTCATTATTATGTGATGATTATTTTAATGAGAATAATATTATTATCCATCCATCCATTTTCTACCGCTAAAATCGGGCGGAAGGCTGTGGGTACACCCTGGACAAGTCGCCACCTCATTGCAGGTTGGCACGTTGTGTAAATGGTAAATATAAACAGAATACAACAATTTGCAAATCCTTTCCAACTTGTATTCACTTGAATAGACTGCAAAGACAAGATATTTCATGTTCACACTGAGAAACATGTTTTTTTTGTGCAAATAAACATTAATTTAGAATTTAATGGCAGCAAGTGGCCTTTCTTTTTAACAACAATCAGTAAACAGGTGGAATTCTTTCCCATTCTTGCCTGATGTACGGCTTAAGTTGTTCAACAGTCTCCGTTGTGCTATTTTAGGCTTCATAATGCGCTGTGTGGAGCGGGGCGGGGCACGCTGGAGCCCTGCCCAAGATGGCGGCAAGGAGGCGGAAAATGCGGCGGAGCGGAGAGGCAGGGCGTGCCGGCAGCGACGCCGCCGCAATCTAATTCAGGTGCGTGGATCGCGCACCGGCAAACAATTCACATTTCTCCATATGATGTATAAAAGGGGAGAAGGAGAAAAGATCAAGGACGGAGTTGAAGAGCCGGCAACAGCAACCGAGGAGCAAGAGAGAGCAAGACACGAGAGACGGAGACGCGGCCGACTAAAGAGCGGACCGGAGAGCGAGAGACGGAGACTGCCTTTATTGAAAAATAAAAGAGTCAAACCTGCTCAAGCGAGATGTCCTTCCTGGGTGGTCAGTGGAACCCGAGCGGCGACAGGGAAAGTCGTCCACATGCGCCATACATTTTCAATGGGAGACAGGTCTGGACTACAGTCTAGTACCCACACTCTTTTACTACGAAGCCACGCTGTTGTAACGCCTGGCTTGGCAATGTCTCGCTAAAATAAGCAGGGGCGTCCATGATAACGTTGCTTGGATGGCAACATATGTTGTTCCAAAACCTGTATGTACCTTTTAGCATTAAAGGTGCCTTCACAGATGTGTAAGTCACCCATGCCTTGGGTACTAATACACCCCCATACCATCACAGATGCTGGCTTTTCCAACTTTGTGTCAAGATGGTTCTTTTCCTCTTTGTTCCGGAGGAAACCACATCCACAGTTTCCAAAACCAATTTGAAATGTTGACTCGTCAGACCACAGGACACTTTTCCACTTTGCATCAGTCCATCTTAGATGAGCTCGGGCCCAGCGAAGATAGCAGCATTTCTGGATGTTGTTGATAAATGATTTTCACTTGGCATAGTAGAGTTTTAACTTGCACTTACAGATGTAGCGACCAACTGTAGGTACTGACAGTGGTTTTCTGAAGTGTTCCATTTCAATGAATTCAAACAACTTTATTCATCCCTCAAAGGGCGATTCAATTTGAGCAGCAGGTTGCCGTGGTTCACAAAGCCAACATGGCTCACAATAAATAAAAAGTCAATATATACATAAACAATACAACACTTAAAGTTCAAACATTTTAGAGTTTAAGAAGCTGAGTGCAGAGGGGACGAAAGATTTGTGGTGATATCCTTTACACACTGATGTCGCTTTTTGATGCTGTGCCGCTTTAGGGATGGAAGGTCCGTAATATCATGGCTTGCGTGCAGTGATTTCTCCAGATTTTCTAAACCTTTTGATGATATTACGCAGCGTAGATGGTGAAATCCCTAAATTGCTTGCAATAGCTGGATTAAAAATGTTGTTTTTCAACTGTTGGACAATTTGCTCACACATTTCTTGACTGAGCATTGATGGAAGCTGCTTTTACAGCCAATCATGGCACCCACCTGTTCCCAATTAGCCTGTTCACCTGTGGGATGTTCCAAATAAGTGTTTGACGAGCATTATTCAACTTCCTCAGTCTTTTTTGCCACTTGTGCCAGCTTTTTTGAAACATGTCGCAGGCATCAAATTCAGAATGAGCTAATATTTGCAAAAATTAACCAAGTTTTCCAGTGTGAACGTTAAATATCTTGTCTTTGCAGTCTATTCAATTGAATATTGTTTAAAAATGATTTGCATATCATTATATTCTGTTTCTATTTACTTATTACACAACATGCTAACTGCATTGTTTTGGGTTTGTAGATAAATATTTATGTTGAATTATTATTGAAAATATTATGTATCATTATTTAATATTATGAATGCTATTATGGGACATCAATTATATATGTTATGTGAAGTATTTGTATAATCTCAATAATTCTAATATTAATGATATTTTATATTATTTAATATAAAATGTGTAGTTATGTTGTATTATGTTGCTGTACTACAAAATACTAATACTAATAATTATTTTAATGTAATTATAGTCCTAGATTTCTAATTTATAATATTTAATTATTTATAAAAGCGCCCCCCGCGAAACCATACAGGGGCAAGTGGTAGGAATTGGATGGATGTAATAATATAATAGTCAAATCTATTTTTTTAGATGTTATTATATTAGTGAAATATAAAATCATAATAATAATAATAATATTTATTATTATGATTAGACTTTGAAAATCTAATATTTAATACATACATATGGTGATGTAATAAAATATATAATACATATATTACCGAAAGGGAATAAGCGGTAGAAAATGGATGGATGGATGGATAAATATATTATATTAAATATGTATTATCAAAAATAATAATATTAATTATTATATTATTTAATATAACATGTGTAGTTATGATATATTTTGTTGTTATAATACAAAATACAAATACTAATGAATGAATGAATGGTTTAGTAATGATTATTGTTATTATTTTATTGTAATTATATTCATAGATTCCTAATTTATAATATTTAATTATTTATAATAAAAGCGCCCCCCAACCCCTACAAAGCCTAGAGGGGCAAGCGGTAAGAAATGGATGGATGGATGTAATATACTATAATAATAATAATAGTAATAAGAAAAATATTTATTATAATTACTATTATGATTAGACATTAAAAAACTTATATATATATAGATATATATAATATATGTAATATATAATACATATAATAAATATGTATTATTATCAATAATAAAAATATCAATTATTAAATCATTTAACATAAAATGTGTAGTTATGATATATTATGTTGTTATAATACAAAATACTAATACTACTAATAATAATTGGTATTATTTTATTGTAATTATATTCCTAGATTCCTAATTTATAGTATTTAATTCTTTATAAAAGCGCCCCTCCTAGAGGGGAAAGCGGTAGGAATTGGAAGGATGTAATAAAATAATAGTCTAATCTATTTTTATATGTTATTATATTAGCGTATTATAAAATAATAATAATATTTATTATAATTATTATTGGGCTTGCGATTAGGCGGCGACTTGTCCAGGGTGTACGACGCCTTCCGCCCGATTGTAGCTGAGATAGGCACCAGTGCCCCCCTGCGACCCCAAAGGGAATAAGCGGTAGAAAAATGGATGGATGCATGATTATTATTATGATTAGACTTGGAAAATATAATACATAATACATAGTATAAATAGTATATAATACATATATTATAATAAATGTGTGGCCCTGCGATGAGGTGGCGACTTGTCCAGGGTGTACCCCGCCTTCCGCCCGATTGTAGCTGAGATAGGCGACCCCGGAAGGGAATAAGCGGTAGGAAATGGATGGATGGATGGATGGATGGATATTAAATGTGTATTATTATCAATAATAAAAATAATAAAAATTATTATATAATTTTAATACAAAAATGCACATATATTATATCAAATTAAATTGTTAAAATACATAACAATAATACCAATAACAAATATTATTTTTTAGTAATACCTTTTTCAATATAATCATGTTTATATATGTTGTATTGTAATGACTGTTAAATATTTTATTACATGTTATTATATTATTTTAGAGTGTAAAACAATACAATCAATATTAATAATAGAGAATATCACATAGGCGTTTTAAAACTTCCTAAAGCTACAAAACACGCGCGTGTCAGCTGGTGCGCCATGTAGCCTCATGTCCTGTCCAGCAGTTCCCGTCATGACCACAGGGGGTCAGTGTCCGTGTTCCTGCAAGGCCTGAGCTCTGTTGATCCCATCAGCTGGGAATGATTGACCTTGTCGGTGCAAACACTCACGCGACACACAGCTGTCGCACTAAGTCGTCACGGCGTGTGTCCGTCTATGTGTGCATCAAACACACACACACACACACATGGGATAGAAAAAAAAAAAAAAAAAAATGCTGCCACTTCTCCCTGTCCTTTCTGAGCCGTGCAAGGCAGGGGATTTCTATGAAATACAACTAAAAAACACAACATTGTAATTGCATCCAAAAAAAAAGGATGGGATACATGGTGGTGGTCTACAGGATGAAGTTGTGTCCCGAGGCAACAGGAAGTGAGGAGTGGGGCTGTGGGCGTGGCTTGAGTGCCGGGATGGGCGGAGTCAAGGGAAGTGCGGTGCAGTGGGAGAGTAAGTGGGGGGGCTAAATTTAGCCAATGGCTTTGGTGCTGGGGAGGAGCTAATCCTCTTTGTGCCGGAATTATCTGACCTGCGGATTAAAGAGATTTGCTGCGACGCAAAAACATCCACTCTCAGAAATGGTGGACCACCCTGGACTGCACCAAGTCACATGACATAGGGGGGCAATAATCATAATCACAATACTGCACCAGGTCACATGACATAGGGGGCAATAATCATAATCACAATACTGCACCAGGTCACATGACATAGGGGGCAATAATCATAATCACAATACTGCACCAGGTCACATGACATAGGGGGCAATAATCATAATCACAATACTGCACCAAGTCACATGACATAGGGGGGCAATAATCATAATCACAATACTGCACCAGGTCACATGACATAGGGGGGCAATAATCATAATCACAATACTGCACCAGGTCACATGACATAGGGGGGCAATAATCATAATCACAATACTGCACCAGGTCACATGACATAGGGGGGCAATAATCATAATCACAATCATAATTCTGCATTATAATAATATAATAATAATAATAATAATAATAATGATACTGCACCATGTCACATGACATACGGGGCAATAATGATAATAAAAAAAATAATTGTAAAAAATAATAATAATAAAATATATAATAATAATACTGCACCATCTCACATGACACACAGGGCAATCATCATAATAATAATAATGACATATTAATAATAGTGCACCAAGTCACATGACATACAAGGCAATAATCATAATCATAATCTTACCCCACCATGTCACATGGGACAATAATAATCATAATAATAACAATAATAATAATAATAAGAAGAAGAATACTGCACCATGTCACATGACATGCGGGGCAATAATGATGATAATAATAATAATAATAATAATAATGCACCATGTCACATGACATACGGGGCAATAATGCTAATAATGATAATAATAATAATAATAATAATAATAATTTTGCACTATGCCACCTGACATACAGGGGCCATATTGATGATAATAATAATAATAATAATAATAATAATAATAATAATAATAGTACTGCTCTATGTCACCTGATATACAGGGTAATACTACTACTACTACTACTACTATTACTACTAATAATAATAATTTTGCACTGGGGCGGTATAGCTCGGTTGGTAGAGTGGCCGTGCCAGCAACTTGAGGGTTGCAGGTTCGATTCCCGCTTCCGCCATCCTAGTCACTGCCGTTGTGTCCTTGGGCAAGACACTTTACCCACCTGCTCCCAGTGCCACCCACACTGGTTTGAATGTAACTTAGATATTGGGTTTCACTATGTAAAGCGCTTTGAGTCACTAGAGAAAAGCGCTATATAAATATAATTCACAATTCACTTCACTATGCCACCTGACATACAGGGGCCATATTGATGACAATAATAATAATAATAATAATACTGGACTATGTCACCTGACATACAGGGGAAATAATAATAACAATAATAATAATAATAATACTGGACTACGTCACCTGACATACAGGGGAAATAATGATGATAATAATAATGATAATTAAAAAATAAATAAATAAATAAAAAATAAAATAATAATAATATTACTTCACTATGTCACCAGATATACAGGGCAATACTAATAATAATAATAATAATAATAATAGTAATACTGCACTATGTCACTGGACATACAAGGGCCATAATAATAATAATAATAATAATAATAATACTGCACTATGTCACTGGACATACAGGGGAAATAATGATGATAATAATAATGATAATAAAAAAAAAAAAAAAATAATAATAATAATATTACTTCACTATGTCACCAGATATACAGGGCAATACTAATAATAATAATAATAATAATAATAATAATAGTAATACTGCACTATGTCACTGGACATACAAGGGCCATAATAATAATAATAATAATAATAATAACAATAAAAATAATAATAACAATCATAATAATAAATAATAATAATAATAATAATAATACTGCAATATGTCACCTAACATACAGGAGAAATAATAATAATAATAATAATAATACTGAACTGTCACCTGATATAGAGGGCAATAATAATAATAATAATAATAATAATACAAATCATAATAATGATGATAATAATAATAATAATACTGCAATTCCGTCACCTAACATACAGGAGAAATAATAATAATAATAATAATAATAATAATAATACTGCACTGTCACCTGACATACAAGGGCCATAATGATGATGATAATAATACTAATAATAATAATTATTATTATTATAATTATAATGATAACAATAATAAATATACTCCACTATGTCACCAGATATACAGGACAATAATAATAATATTAATAATAATAATAATAATACTGCACTATGTCACCTCTATACAGGGCAATAATACTAATTTCTAATTCTACAACTACTAATTATAATAATAATAATAATAATAATAATAACAATAATGAAATAAACCATTCATTCATTCATAATACTGCACTATGTCACATGACATAATGCTGGTATTATTATTATTAATAATAATAATAATAATGATAATACTGGACTATGTCACATGACATACAGGGGCTATAATGATAATATTATTATTAATAATAATAATGATGATAATAATAATAATAATACTAATAATAATAAGGATAATAACAACAATAATAATAATAATAATAATAATAATACTGGAAATAATGATAACAATATATGCTCCTGTCACATGTAGAGGATCTTTTTTGTCTCCATGACAACAGCAATGAAGATACGTAAGTGTTTTAAAAAACTTTTATAAAAAAGTATGCTAGTTTGATGTAGCCATGACCTTTGACCTGACGGAGTTGCCTGTGACCGCTTTTGCTGCAAGAGACCGGAGTGTACCATTAGTCCAGGGCGCGGGGGCAGGAGGGCGGGTCTTCCTGCAGGGATGATCCCGGGTGAGGGCTGGGGAGGGGGGGGGGGGGCAAGTATCGTGAGGTTGGATCCTAATCCCTCCTGCATCATCACGGCCTCGCCACACACACACACACACACACAACACACATGCACACACACACACAAGTTGCCGTCGGACGTTTTTTTTTTGAAAATGCTCCGTGGACATTTGATGGAAGGGCCGGGCAGGTAAGACACACACCTTTCTTTTGGGCAAACTCGCCAGTTTGTGGGCGGAGCTACAATAGTTGCCTTCGCGGCGTTTCAAATGGCGTGACGAGTCATCCATTTTTCTATCAATATCAAGAGTGAAGGTGAATTCAAGGACTTGTTTCCACTTGATGTGTTCCGACAGGTGAGCAGACAGGTGAGGATTGTCCTTTGACCCCTCCTGCTGTGACTTATTTTACTCACGCCTTGACAGTCGTCACATCATTATCTCATTCCTGGCTATATAAAGATAAAGATGGAGTGCAAAGTCATTTAAAGTCCTACTGAAATGAGATGTTCTTATTTAAACGGGGATAGCAACTCCATTCTATGTGTCATACTTCATCATTTCGCCATATTTTTGCTGAAAGGATTTAGTAGAGAACATCCACGATAAAGTTGGCAACTTTTGGTCGCTAATAAAAAAGCCTCGCCTGTACCGGAAGTAGCAGACGATGTGCGCGTGACGTCATGGGTTGTGGAGCTCCTCACATCTGAACATTGTTTACAATCATGGCCACCAGCAGCTAGAGCGATTCGGACCGAGAAAGGGACAATTTCCCCATTAATTTGAGCGAGGATGAAAGATTCATGGATGAGGAAAGTGAAAGTGAAGAACTAGAAAAACAAAACAAAAACTAAACGGCAGAGCGATTCAGATGTTATTAGACACATTTACTAGGATAATTCTGGAAAATCCCTTATCTGCCTATTGTGTTACTAGTGTTTTAGTGAAAATCGGAGGGGTGTGGTGACCACCCGTGTCTCTGAGGTAAGCCACGTTTCTCGACGAGGCAAAGCGAAGGCAGCCGTCGGAGCCGGGCTGAGATTTTTTATTTTTTTCCCACCTCCACAATGGAAGCATCCCAAGTTCGGGGGCGGCCGGTCGGAGGAGGCAAGAGAGTCCGCACCTGCCTCTTTGACAGGTGCACGAAGAACGACGCAAGCTCTCCACTCATGCCTACCGAGGATGTCGTAGTGGTTTGTGTTGTGGTTTGTGCAGCCCTTTGAGACACTAGTGATTTAGGGCTATATAAGTAAACATTGATTGATTGATGTCTACGGTAAGAGCCGACTTATTACCACCACATTCTCACATTGTTTACAATCATGGCCACCAATAGCTAGAGCGATTCAGACCGAGAAAGGGACAATTTCCCCATTAATTTGAGCGAGGATGAAAGATTCGTGGATGAGGAAAGTGAAAGTGAAGAACTAGAAAAACAAAAAAAACTAGACGGCAGAGCGATTCAGATGTTATTAGACACATTTACTAGGATAATTCTGGAAAATCCCTTATCTGCCTATTGTGTTACTAGTGTTTTAGTGAAAATCGGAGGGGTGTGGTGACCGCCAGTGTCTCTGAGGTAAGCCACGTTTCTCGACGAGGCAAAGCGAAGGCAGCCGTCGGAGCCGGGCTGAGATTTTTTATTTTTTCCCCTCCTCCACAATGGAAGCATCCCACGTTCGGGGGCGGCCGGTCGGAGGAGGCAAGAGAGTCAATGCTAATGCTGATATGCTAGCTTTTTTTGTGTGAATTTTGTAGGTATACACCACAGCGTCAAATATTTAGTTGCTTGATGGATGATACCTGTTAGCATAGTACTGCTTGTATGCTAGCTTTTCTTTAGTGAATTTTGTCAGAGTCAAATATTTAGTTGCTTGACGGATGATACCTGTTAGCATGCTAACACTTTTATGCCAGATTTTTTTTTTTTTTATGAATTTTGTAGGTATACACCTCAGTCATATGTTGGTACCTAATAAATGCTAATAGTTGCAGGCTAGCATTTTTAACACATTTTTCAAGCACACACCTCAGAGAAATATATTTTGATACTTGACGCATGTTACAGTTTATTTTAACATGCTAACATTAGCGTGCTAGATTTTTTTTTTTTAGCTAATTTTGTAGGCAAACCCCTCAGTCAAATGTTGGTACTTAATACATGCTAACAATAGCAGGCTAGCATTTAAAACATTTTTTTGAGTATACACAGAGTAATATATTTTGTTAACACAGATTTATCAGTTAGTTTGTGACGAACCCCAGGATGCAGAGAAGGAGGCAGGCCTTGAGTGAGAAAATATGATTTAATCTTTAACACGAAAACAAAATTAAACAAAGGGTACAACAAAAGGCGGATAACAAACTTGGCTAAGAACAAACAAAACTGGAAGTAGGGAACAAAAGACAATAAGCTACAAACAGCTACCGAATATAGCTTACCGCAACGCTAAATTGACACAACATGAAAAGTAGCAACGACAATAATCCAGCTCTGACTGGAAGACAAAGCAGGTAAAAATAGGAGCGGGCTGATTGACACCAGGTGTGGCCAGTCGCCAATCAGCCGCAGCTGAGGGGAAACAGCACCCAGGGAGGAACACAGGAAACAGACAAAATAAGAGCGCTGACAGGAAATACTACACACACAAAGGAAACAAAGACAAATGCAGAGGGAAAAAACTAAAACATAGCCAAACTGTCAGGGACAAGCCTGATAAGATGATTTAAAATCAAATTTTAAAAGGTATACACCTCAGCCATATTTTTGGTATTTAACACATGCTAACAATTGCAGGCTCGTATTTTTATCACATTTTTTGAGTACACACTTCAGAAAAATATATTTTGGTACTTGACGCATGTTACAGTTTATTTTAACATGCTAACATTAGCCTGCTAAAAAAATTTTTCAGCTAATTTTGTGGGTATACACCTCAGTCATATGTTGGTAATTCATACATGCTAACAAAAGCAGGCTCGTACTTTTAACACATTTTTTGAGTACAAATGTTACAGTTTATTTGAACATGCTATCATTAGCCTGCTAGATTTTTTCTTTGCCAATTTAGCAAGTTTCAATTTGTGGTATTTCACTCATGCTAAGTGTAAGCATGCTATTGTTAGCATGTTAACATCATACTGGTAGCATGTTAGCTTTTTTAAACTCAATTGTCTCATATTTTTGGTTACTCGCGCTGTCTGGCCAGTGAGCTAACTGTTAGCGTTTCAGTTTGGCATTGGCTCTTCAGCATTCACAGGAAACTTCTACCAAAATTTAACTTTCTAGTTCTTTAAAAAAAAAAAAAAAAAATATATATATATATATATATATATATATATATATATATAGTTTTTATTATAATTTTTTTAATGTGGATGTGGCGGCCATTTTTGTAGTTTTCACCTTCAAAACCGCTACAATATATATAAAAATATATATTAAAAAAAAAAAATGTATATATAAACTTTTTACTATTATTTTTTTATAATGTGGATGTGGCGGCCATTTTGGTATAACCGCTACAATATATATAAAAATATAAAAAAAAAAAAATATATATATATATATATATATATATATATATATGTATATATATATATATATATATTTGTATTTTTTTTATTTATTTATTTTTTATAAAATATATATATAAAAATATTAAAAAAATAAAAAAATAAAATAAATATATATACATATATATATATATATATATATATTTGTATTTATTTTTTATTTTTCATATTTTTATATATATTGTAGCGGTTTTGAAGATGAAAACTAAAAAAATGGCCACTTTTTACACTTGATGTGGCGCCCATTTTTGTAAAACCGCTACAATATATAAAAAAATATTTAAAAAAATAAATAAATAAAATAAATACAAACATATATATATATATATATATATATACATATAAATATTTAAAAAATATTTTTATATATATTGTAGCGGTTTTGAAGATGAAAACTACAAAAATGGCCACTTTTTACACTGGATGTGGCGCCCATTTTTGTAGTTTTCACCTTCAAAACCGATACAGTATATATAAAAACATAAAATAAAAAAGATAACAAATAAATAAATACAATTATATATGTATATATATATATTTTTTTTTTTAAATAGATATTTTTATATATATTTTAGTGGTTTTGAAGGTAAAAACTACATAAATGGCCGCCACATCCAGTGTAAAAAGTTTGGTGTACGCTAACTGTCCTCTTAGTGGTCACGCAGGTGTAAAAAGAAGTGAAGCAGAAGAGCGAATCTGCGCGGTTGACGTGAGGTCACCAGCTGCTGTTACGCAACAAGCAGCTGTGAACCCCCTAAAGCGTGTGACCTCTGACCTTTAACGCGGTGGATGATGTCACCACAGTTGGGATGTGACTTTACAGGCGAGCATCAAGACTCAAACCTTTCAACACCGCTGGCCTTTGATCCACACCATGTAATCCAACTATGGTCTTCACCATCTTCCTCCATCATGATGATGGTGATTGTTGACAATACCCAACAGTGATGGTGAAGGTCATAATAATGGGTGATGGTAATTTAAATGGTGACTGTTGATGGTGATGTAATGGTTGATGGTGATGTAATGGTTGATGGTGATGTAATGGTTGATGGTGATGTAATGGTTGATGGTGATGGGTGATGGTAATTGTTGATTGTAATCTAAATGATAATGCTTAAATGGTGATGACAATGGTCATGGTAATGTTTGATGGGTGATGGTAACGGTTGATGGTAATTTAAATTGTAACGCTTGATGGTGATGATAATGGTCATGGTTATGTTTGATGGGTGATGGTAATGATTTATGGTATTCTAAATGATAGCCATTGATGGTGATGATATTGGTCATGTAATGGTTGATGGTATTGGGTGGTGGTAATGTTTGATGTTGAAGTTGATGGTAACGGTCGATTGTAACTTAAAAGGTAATTTTGATGGGGATAGTTGATGATGATGATGATGATGATGATAATGATTGATGGTGATGTTTGAGGGTGATTGTTGACGATAATCTACGGTTATGGTTGATGGAATTGGTTCATGCTGATGGTTGATGGTAATGTTGTTTGATGGTTGATGGTAATGGTTGATTGGAATGTTGATGATGATATTTAATGGTGGTAGTTGATGGTAATGGTTGACAGCAATGTTGATAAAGTTTTATGGTAAAGATTTAAGTTGATTGTAATGGTTGCTGGTAAAGGTTGATGGTGATGGTTGATTGTAATGGTTGATGGTGATGGGTAATGGTAAAGGTTGATGGTAATGGTTGATAGTGATGGTAATGGTTGATTGCAATGTCAATGGTAATGTTTGATGGTGGTAGTTGATGGTAATGGTTGATGGCGATGTTGTTGGTAACGATTGATGGTAATGGGTGATGGTAATGGTTGATTGTAATAAAATTTGATGGTAACGATTTATGTTGATTGTAATGATTGATTGTAATGGTTGATGGTAATGGTTGATGGTAATGGTTGATTTCAATGTTGATGGTAATGTTTGATGGTGGTAGTTGATGGCAATGTTGATGGTAACGATTGATGGTGATGGGTGATGCTAATAGTTGATTGTAATGGTTGATAATAAAGTTTGATGGTAAAGATTTATGTTGATGGTAATGGGTGATGGTAATGGTTGATTGTAATAAAATTTGATGGTAACGATTTATGTTGATTGTAATGGTTGCTGGTAATGATTGATTGTAATGGTTGATGGTAATGGTTGATGGTAATGGTTGATGGTAATGGTTGATTTCAATGTTGATGGTAATGTTTGATGGTGGTAGTTGATGGCAATGTTGATGGTAACGATTGATGGTGATGGGTGATGCTAATAGTTGATTGTAATGGTTGATAATAAAGTTTGATGGTAAAGATTTATGTTGATGGTAATGGGTGATGGTAATGGTTGATTGTAATAAAATTTGATGGTAACGATTTATGTTGATTGTAATGGTTGCTGGTAATGATTGATTGTAATGGTTGATGGTAATGGTTGATGGTAATGGTTGATGGTAATGGTTGATGGTAATGGTTGATTTCAATGTTGATGGTAATGTTTGATGGTGGTAGTTGATGGCAATGTTGATGGTAACGATTGATGGTGATGGGTGATGCTAATAGTTGATTGTAATGGTTGATAATAAAGTTTGATGGTAAAGATTTATGTTGATTGTAATGGTTGCTGGTGATGGTTGATTGCAATGGTTGATGGTGATGGGTAATGGTAAAGGTTGATGATAATGGTTGATGGTGATGGTTGATTGGAACGGTTGATGTTGATGGGTAATGGTAAAGGTTGATGGTGATGGTTGATTGGAATGGTTGATGGTGATGGGTAATGGTAAAGGTTGATGGTGATGGTTGATTGTAATGCTTGATGGTGATTGGTAGTGTAAGGGCTGATGGTAATGGTTGATGGTGATGGGTAATGGTAAAGGTTGATGGTAATGGTTGATGGTGATGGTTGATTGTAATGGTTGTTGGTGATGGGTAATGGTAAAGGTTGATGGTAATGGTTGATTGGAATGGTTAATGGTGATGGGTGATGGTAAAGGTTGATGGTAATGGTTGATGGTGATGGTTGATTGTAATGCTTGTTGCTGATGGGTAATGGTAAAGGTTGATGGTAATAGTTGATGGTGATGTTGATTGTAATGGTTGTTGGCGATGTGTAATGGTGAAGGTTGATGGTAATGGTTGATGGTTGATTGTAATGGTTGAGGGTGATGGGTAATGGTAAAGGTTGATGGTAATGGTTGATTGTAATGGTTGTTGGTGATGTGTAATGGTAAAGGTTGATGGTGATGGTTAATTGGAGTGGTTGATGGTGATGGGAAGCGTAATACTTAATGGTGGCGGTTGTTGGTAATTTAAAAGGTAACAGTTGATGATGGGTGATGGTAATGGTTGATGGTGATGTTTGATGGGGATAGTTGATGTGATTATGTTGATTGAGGGTGATTATGGATGAGATGGTTGAGGTTAATGACTGATGGTGATGTTTGACGATGATTGTTGACAACGGTAATTAATGGTGATGGTTGATGATTGATGGTAAGTGTTGATGATGTTGATGGGTATGGTTAGTGGTGATGGTTGATGTCCATGACTGTTGACAATGGTAATTAATGGTGATGGTTGATGGTAAAGGTTAATGATGTTGATGGGTATGGTTAGTGGTGATGGTTGACTGTTGACAATGATAAATAATGGTGATGTAAACATTAATGAAATACGATGATGGTTCATGGCAATGTATTGGGGATGCAGAATTGTAATGCAATGGTTGATGGTGAAGGTTAATTGTGATTGTTAATGATGGTGATGGTGATGGGTGATGGTGATGTTTAATGATGAGGATTTTGTGCGGTATAATGGAAAATAAACTGGGGGAAAAAAGATCAACTGTCTTAATCTGGATTAAAATGTGGTGTTTTCAGTCAGGGCTTTTAAATCGCAACAGAGACCTAAAAAAATACATTTAAATAAAAATATACATTTAATAATAAAAAAATATTTATGAAATTATAGTATTGGATAACAAACTAACAAGAAAGAATAAAAAATATTTACTGACTACTAATGAGCGCCAAAAATATTCTATAAATATATGATAAGTATTAATGAGGCATTTATTACGTTTATATAACTGCTATTATTATGAAAGGGATACATTAATAATTAATTTTGACATGACACAAAATACACGGGACAAAAAAATATATATATAAATGTTCCCACTTCAGAAATGAGTTTAGATTAGCACTCAAAATATGCAGATTTAAAAAAAATGATACTTAAAAAAAATATATATATATAAAATAAAAAATAATACTATTTAAAAATAAAACACAATTTAAGCTAAAATAATTAAAAGAGATATAACAGGTAGGATATTCCAAATAAATACCATATATATATATAT
Organism: Nerophis ophidion; assembly: GCF_033978795.1. Lineage (NCBI taxonomy): Eukaryota > Metazoa > Chordata > Actinopteri > Syngnathiformes > Syngnathidae > Nerophis > Nerophis ophidion. The sequence goes on from NC_084612.1 coordinate 91,251,490, forward strand.
ATATATATATATATATATATATATATATATATACAAATATATACATACATATATATATATATATATATATATATATATATATATATATATATATATATATATATATATATGTATATATAATATTTGGTATTAATTTGAAATATGTATATTGATATATATACATTGATATATACATACATACATCTAAAAATATATATTTATATATACATACATACATTAATATATATGTATGTATCTATGTATACAAGAATGTATATATGTGTATGTATCTATATATATGTATACATGCATGTATATATGTATGTATATATATGTGTGTATATATATATATATATATACATATATATATATATATATATATACATACATATATATATATACACACACACATATATATACAGGTATATATGTATATATAGGTTTATATGTATATATGTATGTATGTGTATATATACACATTCATATATATCTACATACATATATACATACGCATATAGACCTATAAATATACATATATATGCATTTATATATATATATATATATATATATATATATATGTATATATATATATATATATATATATATATATATATATATATATATATATATATATATATATATATATATATATATATATATACATATATATATATTAGGGCTGTGGATCTTTGGTTGTCCCACGATTTGATTCAATATCGATTCTTGGGGTCACGATTGGATAATATATATCGATTTTTTCGATTCGATTCGATTCTCGATTTTAAAATTTTTTTTTCCCCATTTAAAAGGATTCTGTATTTATTCAATACATAGGAATTCCGCAGGATCTACCCAGTCTGCTGACATGCTAGCAGAGTAGTAGATAAAAAAAAAAAAAAGCTTTTATAATTGTAAAGGACAATGTTTTATCAGCTAATTGCAATAATGTAAATTAGTTTCAACTATTAAACGAACCAAAAATATGACTTATTTTATATTTGTGAAAATATTGGACACAGTGTGTTGTCCAGCTTATGAGATGCCATGCAAGTGTAAGCCACTGTGACACTATTGTTCTTTTTTTTATTTTTATAAATGTCTAATGATAATGTCAATGAGGGATTTTTAATCACTGTTATGCTGAAATTATAATTAATATTGATACTGTTGTTGATAATATTCATTTTTGTTTCACTACTTTTGGTTTGTTCTGTGTGGTGTTTGTGTCTCCTCTCAATTGCTCTGTTTATTGCAGTTCTGAGTGTTACTGGGTCAGGTTCGGTTTTGGAATTGGATTGCATTGTTATGGTATTGCTGTGTATTGTTTTGTTGGATTGATAAAAAAAAAAAAAAAATCGATCTTTTAAAAATGAGAATCGATTCTGAATCGCACAACGTATTCGATTCGAATTGTATTCGAATTGATTTTTTCCCACACCACTAATATATATATATATATATATACATATATATATATATTATGGGGCGGTATAGCTCGGTTGGTAGAGTGGCCGTGCAAGCAACTTGAAGGTTGCAGGTTCGATTCCCGCTTCCGCCATCCTAGTCACTGCCGTTGTGTCCTTGGGCAAGACACTTTACCCACCTGCTCCCAGTGCCACCCACACTGCTTTAAATGTAACTTAGATATTGGGTTTCACTATGTAAAGCGCTTTGAGTCACTAGAAAAAAGCGCTATATAAATATAATTCACAATTATATATATATACACATATATATTACAAATTATTTGATCTGAGGCGCACCAATAAAAATATCATTTTGGTTGCCTTAAAAGCACTTAAAGTTTAATTCCATGAAGATGAAACTTGTTTCTCACTCTGACTTCTGACTTTTGCTGGTCCTAGCTTCATCATGAGATTCTTTGGCGGTCAAGGGCGATCATAAAGTATCGTCTCAGCTGCTGAGACCTTCAACCCGAGACCCGAACGCCTCGGCGCATCAGAAACCTGCACCTGCCGCCTGAAGAGTTC
>NC_084612.1:91258459-91299185 GCF_033978795.1 Nerophis ophidion
GCGAGAGATGACTACACACTGAAAAAAGACAAAGAAAACCCAAAAACAATGAAATTGTTGGCGATACAGAAAAAGAGGATCGAGATCATGGTGAGCGACTGTGTTCAGTTGGTTGGGTTCCAGGATTATGCGAACTGTTCAGACACGTAAATAGTCTTTGTCATTTTGAGTTGAATTACACGTTTTTTGACTGCAACTAGCGTTAAATCGGACGGTTTCTTTGACATGAATGGTCTTGGATGGACTAAACTGTAGCTATGTTTACATCCAAACCTTGGTTAGTCAGAATTCCAAATCCACTGTTGACATCAACACTAAAAAAATAGATCGGATTATGACGTACATATACATTTGCCAAGCGTTTAATCAGAATAAACCCTCTAGGCATGCTAGGTTGTCTTTTTATTCTCGGAAATAGTAGAAGAAAAAACAACTTCGGTCAATGTTGTAAACAAAGGTCGCTTTGCATTTTGTTAGTCGACTAAAAACAACCAACAAACCAGTAAAACTTCCATTTTTGCTTAGAACTGCAATTAGGACAGTTGTAAAAATATAAAATGCCACAAACTTCAAAGAGCAATTTGGCGAGAGATGACTACACACTGAAAAAAGACAAAGAAAACCCCAAAACACTGAAATTGTTGGCGATACAGAAAAAGAAGATCGAGATCAGGGTGAGCGACTGTGTTCAGTTGGTTGGATTCCAGGATTATGCGCAATGTTCAGACACGTAAATAGTCTTTGTCATTTTGGGTTGAATTACACGTTTTTTGACTGCAACTAGCGTTAAAATCGGACGGTTTCTTTGACACGAATGGTCTTGGATAGACTAAACTGTAGCTATGTTTACATCCAAACCTTGGTTAGTCAGAATTCCAAATCCATTGTTGACATGAACACTAAATAAATAGATCGGATTATGACGTACATATACATTTGCCAAGCGTTTAATCAGAAAAAAAACCTCTAGGCATGCTAGGTTTTCTGTTTATTCTTGGAAAAAGTAGAAGACAAACCAACTTCGGTCTTTGTTGTAAACAAAGGTCGCTTTGCATTTTGTTAGTCGACTAAAAACAACCAACAAACCAGTAAAACTTCCATTTTTGAAAGCATTCTTACTGCGTTTTTTCCACATCTGCCTAAAACCTTTGCTTAGAACTGCAATTAGGACAGTTGTAAAAATATAAAATGCCACAAACTTCAAAGCGCAATTTGGCGAGAGATGATTACACACTGAAAAAAGACAAAAAACCCTAAAACACTGAAATATTTGACGATACAGAAAAAGAGGATCGAGATCAGGGTGAGCGACTGTGTTCAGTTGGTTGGATTCCAGGATTATACGCAATGTTCAGACACGTAAATAGTCTTTGTCATTTTGGGTTGAATTACACGTTTTTTGACTGCAACTAGCGTTAAAATCGGACGGTTTCTTTGACATGAATGGTCTTGGATAGACTAAACTGTAGCTATGTTTACATCCAAACCTTGGTTAGTCAGAATTCCAAATCCACTGTTGACATGAACACTAAAAAAATAGATCGGATTATGACGTACATATACATTTGCCGAGCGTTTAATCGGAATAAACCCTCTAGGGATGCTAAATTGTCTTTTTATTCTCGGAAATAGTAGAAGACAAACCAACTTCGGTCTATGTTGTAAACAAAGGTCGCTTTGCATTTTGTTAGTCGACTAAAAACAACCAACAAACCAGTAAAACTTCAATTTTTGCTTAGAACTGCAATTAAGACAGTTGTAAAAATATAAAATGCCACAAACTTCAAAGAGCAATTTGGCGAGAGATGATTACACACTGAAAAAAGACAAAGAAAACCCCAAAACACTGAAACTATTGGCGATACAGAAAAAGAAGATCGAGATCAGGGTGAGCGACTGTGTTCAGTTGGTTGGATTCCAGGATTATACGCAATGTTCAGACACGTAAATAGTCTTTGTCATTCTGAGTTGAATTACACGTTTTTTGACTGCAACTAGCGTTAAAATCGGACGATTTCTTTGACACGAATGGTCTTGGATAGGCTAAACTGTAGCTATGTTTACATCCAAACCTTGGTTAGTCAGAATTCCAAATCCACTGTTGACATCAACACTAAAACAAATAGATCGGATTATGACGTACATATACATTTCGCAAGCGTTTAATCAGAATAAACCCTTGCTAAATTGACTTTTTATTCTCGGAAATAGTAGAAGAAAAAACAACTTTGGTTTATGTTGTAAACAAAGGTTGCTTTGCATTTTGTTAGTCGACTAAAAACAACCAACAAACCAGTAAAACGTCCATTTTTGAAGGCATTCTTACTTGAGATGCGCGGTTTGCGGTCTCGTCTGCGGAGTACGCGGATAAACCGTGGGTCGTGTGGTTGACATGACGAAAAAATAGATTTTAATTAGATTCGGGCGGGTGCCGGTTGAACCATCCGGAAATATTTAATATACATGGTCCTGTGATCGGTATCCTTTGCCATTCGAAGAGCCATTTAAGACCCGTGTATCACGGATACAAAGGATTATGGGTATGTGTTGTGTTGCGTTTATGTTGTGTTACTGTGAGGATGTTCTCCCGAAATGTGTTTGTCAATCTTGTTGGGTGTGGCTTCACAGCGAGGCACATATTAGTAAGTGTTAAAGTGTTTTATATCACAACCATCAGTGTACTCTGTATCACCCGGTATGCCTTTCAATCCTGAACGTGTAATTGCGGAAGCTGCGCACAACATGTTGCCGGACCAAAAATCGGTTCGTACATGTTGTTGAAGGTGTCTAAGGCAATGGCTTCACAGCACGCCCATATTCTTGTAATCAGGATGAACTCTATTGGATAGTCGCAGCGGATCCAATTGTCTTCATTACTCTGTGAAACAGGTTTAAATAGTTCTGTGAGTGGTAAAGGCGGACAACCTCTGATGTGTTTCAGCCGGTGGTTGGCGGGCGGGTACGGTCCTGATAAAATGTTGGTTCGGGTGGACGGCGGGTGGATGACGACTTTGGTGATGCGGATGCGGATGATATAATTGCCTATCCGCGCATCTCTAATTCTTACTGTGTCTTTTCCACACCTGCCTAAAACTTGGGCTTAGAACTGTAGTTAGGATGGTTGCAAACAAGCTGATACATGAATGCCGGGAAATTTTTCTCTTTGAGATTTACTCGGATGACGTCGATTATTTGTAACATGAACAGGCGCTACCTTCCTGAAGATCCTTGGAAATGTCCTTCCAAGACAAGTCGGACGATCTCCCATAAAGTCGTCCATCTGACAGTAAAACTGAAAGAAACACTTTTACCAATTAACTTGTAGCTTTCTAGAATGAAGCCTTCAAATTTTTTTGTGTCAGGCTTACCCCTGACTGTTTGTGTTCTAGTTTTTCCTCTGTGTATGTGTTGTATTTCCTGTCTTTAGTTCCTGTCAGGGCTCTTATTTTGTCTGTTTCTTGTTTTTTCTCCTTGTGCGCTGTTTCCTCTGAACTTCGGCTGATTGGCACCTGGCCACACCTGGTGTCAATCAGCCCGGTCCTATTTTACCTGCTTTGTTCCTCCAGTCAGTAATGGATTATTGTTGTCGCTCCTGTCGTGTCAATTTCAGTTCTACTTGTCGTTCCTACTGGTCGTGTCATTGCAGCGTAGCGGTAAGCTATATCCGTTAGCTGTTTGTAGCGTACGGTTTTTTGTTTCCCTGCTTCCAGTTTGTTTTCATACTACAACTGACGACTTCTGTTTCCTGCTCGCTACCTGCTAGCTTCCACGCTAGGCTCGTTATCTTCTAGCTCCCATGCTAGTTCTTTCAGTTTGTTATCCGCCTTTGTTTGTTCTTGTTCTAGTATTTCCATTAAATCATGTTTTACTATTCAATGCCTGCCTCCTTCTCTGCACGATGGGGTTCGTCACAAACTAACTCTGACATTTCGGTTTTAATTCGGTCGATGGTTCAGTGTAGAGATGTTATCGGCCGATAAATGCTTTAAAATGTGATATCGGAATTTCTGACTTTTTGTTTTTAAACGCCACTTTACAGAGGGGTACCACGGACGTAGAGAGAAGTACAGAGCGCCAAAAAACCATAAAGGCACTTGGATTGTTTGCAAATTCTTAATTTTGTAGTTTGTTTGCAAATTGGTGATTTCTCGGTTTGTTCGCAAACTGTTCATTTCTCGGTTTGTTTGAAATGTGTTCATTCGTTGTATTCGTCCGTTTTCTGTCAAGCTTATCCTGTTCTTGTGGAGCCTACCCCAGCTACAACTCCACCCTTCCTGGGTCTCTAAGTGAACCACTACACCATGGGTGTCAAACTCTGGCCCGCGGGCCAAATTTGGCCCGTAGTTTAATTTCATTTGGCCCTTGAGGCAATATCAAATTAACGTTAGAGCTGGCCCGCCGGTAACACCACATTCACCGCTAATACTCGTACTTGCCGACCCTCCCGATTTTCCCGGGAGACTCCCGAAGTTTAGTGCCCTTCCCGAAAATCTCCCTGGGCAACCATTCTCCCAATTTCCACCCGGACCCGGCTTTCACACACACACATACTTGGTCAACAGCCATACAGGTCACACTGAGGGTGGCCGTATAAACAACTTTAACATTGTTACAAATATGCGCCGCACTGTGAATCCACACCAAACAAGAATGACAAAAGACATTTTGGGAGAACACCCGCACCGTAACACAACATAAACAGAACAAATACCCAGGACTCGTTGCAGCACTAACTCTTTCGGAATTCTACAATATACCACCAGACCCCGCCCACCTAATTTCTATTTTATTTTTTAATTTATTAGCCTGCGGAAAAAGTTAATGTTGATATTTACCTCAGAAGGCTGCAAATAGAAAAAAAGGCATTCAATTTCTAAATTACGTTTTATTTAATATAGTTTTTTCGTTTGTTTTTTGAAACTATTACGTTATATAAGCTCTGCCTGTTCCATGGGAGGAAACCGGAGTACCCGGTGGGAACCCACGCAGTCACGGGGAGAACATGCAAACTCCACACAGAAAGATCCCAAGATTGAACCCAGGATTACTCAGGACCTTCGTATCGTGAGGCAGATGCACTAACCCCCTGTCCACCGTGCTGCCCTATTTAAGCCTTGCTTGTTCAATATTCAATGCAAAACTTGTTTGGGTCCCTATTAAAAGGTTCATTTGTTCAACCTTGGCCCGCGGCTTTGTTCGGTTTTAAATTTTGGCCCGCTCTGTGTTTGAGTTTGAAACCCCTGCACTACACCATCAGTGAGGGGCTTGGAGCAGGGGTAGGGAACCTATGGCTCGGGAGCCAGATGTGGCTCTTTTGATGACTGCATCTGGCTCTCAGATCAATCTGAGCTGACATTCCTTAACACGATAAATAATGAAAAATTCCACTTGTAATCACAGTGTTAAAAATAATGTTCAAAATATAAAACATTCTCGTGCATTTTTAATCCATCCATCCGTTTTTTTGGTACCGCACCTGTTCAAGAAGTTGCGTTAATGGTAAGAAGTTACTTATTTATTATTGGTTAGTGGGGGGCTTGCCCTCCTGGGGGTTCTTCAGACCACCAAGCACCGACATGAGAGCCTGTTTCAGGGTTACGATATATATATTTTTTTCAATAAGTCTCTTAGTAGCTTTCCAGCAGTTGTCTTTTCCTCTTTCGTTCTCGCTCACACTCCGGCTCCAGCCCCAGCCCCGTCTCTCCACCTGGCTGCTGCTTATAACAGAGCGACAGGCGAATAGATAACAAGGCCCAGGTGGGCCGTCCACGCACCTGTCGCTGATTTCGAGGCCGGTCCTGGTAACTCCCTGCTTCGCTGCAGGCCCGCAGGCCACTCCCCCCTCCACAGTAAGCTTCAGAATAACAATGACAAAGAATAAAAGACCTATTATACTCTAGAAATGTTGGTTTTACTTAAAAATGCACACGTTTAGTTGTGTTCAGTGTTAAAAAAAAATAATTATATGGCTCTTACGGAAATACATTTTAAAATATTTGGATACAAAATGCGGCTGCTAGACTTTTGACAAGAACTAGAAAGTTTGATCACATTACGCCTGTACTGTATATACCTTTATATACATATATACATACATATATACCTATACTGTATATACCTTTATATACATATATACATACATATATACCTATACTGTATATACCTTTATATACATATATACATACATATATACCTATACTGTATATACCTTTATATACATATATACATACATATATACCTATACTGTATATACCTTTATATACATATATACATACATATATACCTATACTGGCTCACCTGCACTGGCTTCCTGTGCACTTAAGATGTGACTTTAAGGTTTTACTACCTACTTATAAAATACTACACGGTTTAGCTCCCGATTGTATTGTACCATATGTCCCGGCAAGAAATCTGCGTTCAAAGGACTCCGGCTTGTTAGTGATTCCCAGAGCCCAAAAAAAGTCTGCGGGCTATAGAGCGTTTTCCGTTCGGGCTCCAGTACTCTGGAATGCCCTCCCGGTAAAAGTTCGAGATGCCACCTCAGTAGAAGCATTTAAGTCTCACCTTAAAACTCATTTGTATACTCTAGCCTTTAAATAGACTCCCTTTTTAGACTAGTTGATCTGCCGTTTCTTTTCTTTTTCTTCTATGTCCCACTCTCCCTTATGGAGGGGGTCCGGTCCGATCCGGTGGCCATGTACTGCTCGCCTGTGTATCGGCTGGGGACATCTCTGCGCTGCTGATCCGCCTCCGCTTGGGATGGTTTCCTGCTGGCTCCGCTGTGAACGGGACTCTCGCTGCTGTGTTGGATCCGCTTTGGACTGGACTCTCGCGACTGTGTTGGATCCATTATGGATTGAACTTTCACAGTATCATGTTAGACCCGCTCGACATCCATTGCTTTCCTCCTCTCCAAGGTTCTCATAGTCATCATTGTCACCGACGTCCCACTGGGTGTGAGTTTTCCTTGCCCTTATGTGGGCCTACCGAGGATGTCGTAGTGGTTTGTGCAGCCCTTTGAGACACTAGTGATTTAGGGCTATATAAGTAAACATTGATTGATTGATTCTTGGCTCTCTCAGCCAAAAAGGTTCCCCGACCCCCCTGGCTTAGAGTATAGAAGTGTTGTTTCTAATGCCCGGTCTGATAATGTGAAGTTTACAGCCTGTTCGGAGATCCAGAATCAGTATGCGGCTCGTCTCCAAGTCCCGGGGGAATAACGTCTGTTCTTGGTCTTTGCAAACACGGAATGAAAAGAGTCTCACCTCGTTCCTCCGGCCCGATGCCCAGCCTGTACGCTATTTCATCTTAACAACAGGCTCCAGAGAGGGGGGGGGGGGGGGTGATTGCATCGGTGGGCGAGTTCTCGGGGCGAATGCGAAGCGTGTTCCAGCAGTCGCCGGCCGCGCTGTCAGACACGCTTCAGGCCTCTGACAGGCAGCGGGAAGAAGGCCTGGTGAAAATGAGATGGCAGCGTCTGTTTGCAGAAAAGCGGGAAGGGGGGGGGGGGCTGAGACCACGAAGCAGGTCTGCGGAATGATCGGCTTTGATTCACGCTCATGGTCCTCACACGGGGGGGCACAGGTGGACTCTGGAATACCAAAATCTTTGCAAAGACACCCTTGGATCATGGTCTCTATTCTTTGTCTCTATGTTCAGCTCAGCAGGCCGAGATGGAGACTTCTTCTTGGGTTGGGACCAGGAAGCGTTTAAAGACAATCCAAGACTAGAAGTGTTTTTCACTGCTACTGAACAGAAAAGTGAAGTTCGTGGATTTCATGTTTTATTGTTCAATTCTTACCGTCACTGTGATGTTTGTCGTGTCAAGTTTGTTCTTTTCTTCGTACATTCACCTGTTTCTTTGTCCTTGGTTTGGTAGTTGATTTACTTCTTCGTTCTTTTGCTCATTTGTTAGTTCGTGTGTTTGTTTTTCCATTGGTTAGCTCGCTCGTTCCTTCGCTTAAACACTCGTTCTTTGAGTTGTTAGTCAGTTTGCTGGTTTGTTTGTTTATTTGCCGGTTTATTCCTTTGCTTGTTCATTCGTTCATTCACATTTTCTTTCAGTCATTGGTCAATTTGTCTTACGTTTGTTAGGTTTTTCATTGGTTTTTCCATTTGTTAGCTAGCTAGTTCCTTCGCTTAAAGACTCGATCTTTGAGTTGTTAGTCAGTTTGCTGGTTCGTTTTCTTTATTCGGAGGTTTATTCCTTTGCTTGTTCGTTCGTTCATTCGCATTTTCTTTCAGTCATTGGTCAATTTGTCTTACGTTTGTTAGTTCATTCATTCGTTTTTCCATTTGTTAGCTCGCTCGTTCTTTCGCTTAAACACGCGTTCCTCTGTTAGTCAGTTTTCTGGTTCGTTTGTTTTTTCGCTGTGTCATTCCTTTTCTTGTTCGTTCGTTCATTCCTTCTCATTTTCTTTCATTCACCTGTCAATTCGTCCTTCGTTACTTAGTTTATTTGCTTCTTCGTTCCTTTGTTAATTTATTCGCGAGTTTGTTAGTTCATGTGTTCGTTTTCCCATTTCTTAGCTTGCTTGTTCTTTCGCTTCAAACACTCGTTCTTTTAGTGGTTAGTCAGTTTGCTGGTTCGTTTGTTTATTCACCGGTTCCTTCTTTTGCTTGTTCATTCATTTATTCAGGTTTTCTTTCATTCACCTGTCACTTTGTCCTTCTTTTGTCAGTTTATATACCTTTTCATTTCTTTGCTTATTTGTTCGCTAGTTTGTCAATTAATTTGTACGTTTTTCCATTTGCTAGCTAGCTCGTTCCTTCGCTTAAACACTCGTTCTTTGAGTTGTTAGTCAGTTTGCTGGTTCGTTTGTTTATTCGCCGGTTAATTCCTTTGCTTGTTCGTTCGTTCACTCCTTCGCATTTTCTTTCATTCACTTGTCACTTTGTCCTTCGTTTGTTAGTTCATTTGCTTTTTCGTTCCTTTGCTCATTTGTTCGTTAGTTTGTCGATTCACTTGTTCGTTTTTTTCCATTTGTTACCTCGCTCGTTCCTTTGCTTCAACACTCGTTCTTTTAGTTGTTCGTCAGTTTGCTGTTTCGTTTGTTTATTCGCAGGTTTATTCATTTGCTTGTTCGTTCGTTCATTCCTTCGCATTTTCTTTCATTCACTTGTCAATTTGTCCTTCAATTGTTAGTTTAGCTGCTTATTTGTTTCTTCATTCCTTTGCTTAATTGTTCGCTATCTTTTCGAACATGTTGAAAAGGAAAAAAATGGACATTTTGCGCGTTTTCCTTTTGTCTCTGAGTTTGATTGTTCGTTCTCGCTTGTTTGTTTACTCGTTCGTTCATTCATTATCTTCTTTGTTCATCACTCTGTCCATTACTTTGTTAGCTCATTCATTTGTTGGACATTCCATTCGTTCCTGCACTCCAACAATCATTCCTTTGGTTGTTAGTCCGTTTACTAGTTCGTATGTTTGTTCGCTAGTTCATTCTTTCATATGCTTGCTTGTTCATTCATTGTCTTGTTCGTTCATTTGCTTGTTCATCATATTGCCTGTTCGTTTGTGAGGTCATTAATTTATTCATTCTTCTTTTTGTTTGTCTGCTCGTTCCTTCACTCCAACACATTGTTACTTTGGTTGTTGGTCTGTTAGCTAGTTTGTTCATTTATTCGCTGCTTCGTTCCTTATTTCGCTTGTTTGTTCATTTACTTCTTTGTCACTTTGTCTGTTTGCTCCTTCTTTTGTTCGTTTTTCCATTTGTTTACTCGCTCGTTCCTCGTAGATCGTTCATTCGCTCGTTGGTTTATTTGCCAGTTTCGTTCATCACTTTGTTCGTTTTTTTGTTACTTTGCTAATCCATTTGTTTGTTCTCCCATTTTTTTTGCTCGATTTTTTTCCGCTTCTTTGGTTGGTTGGCCCTTTGCTAGTTAAAGGCCTACTGAAATGAGATGTTCTTATCCAAACGGGGATAGCAGGTCCATTCTATGTGTCATACTTGATCATTTCGCGATATTGCCATATTTTTGCTGAAAGGATTTAGTAGAGAACATCCACGATAAAGTTCGCAACTTTTGGTCGCTAATAAAAAAGTCTTGCCTGTACCGGAAGTAGCAGACGATGTGCGCGTGACGTCACGGGTTGTGGAGCTCCTCACATCTGAACATTGTTTACAATCATGGCCACCAGCAGCGAGAGCGATTCGGACCGAGAAAACTACGATTTCCCCATTAATGTGAGCGAGGATGAAAGATTTGTGGATGAGGAAAGTGAGAGTGAAGGACTCAAAATTTAAAAAAAAAATACTACACAGTGGGAGCGATTCAGGTGTTATTACACAAATTTACGAGGATAATTCTGGAAAATGCCTTATCTGCTTATTGTGTTACAAGTATTTTTGTGAGATTATATGGCCGTACCTGTACAACCTAAAGGTCGGCCCCTGCACTTTTCTTCAGCACCAGTCGACGAGTGGTGGCAATACACATCTCTGCCCTTCGCAAGGAACCCTATTTGAAACACAATCTTTCGAAATGATCGCTGCATAATACACTGTACTTGGTGTGTGTGGTCCAATCCAACCGTGTTCACTTGACCGCTCTGTTCAATCAATCAATCAATCAATGTTTACTTATATAGCCCTAAATCACTAGTGTCTCAAAGGGCTGCACAAACCACTACGACATCCTCGGTAGGCCCACATAAGGGCAAGGAAAACTCACACCCAGTGGGACGTCGGTGACAATGATGACTATGAGAACCTTGGAGAGGAGGAAAGCAATGGATGTCGAGCGGGTCTAACATGATACTGTGAAAGTTCAATCCATAATGGATCCAACACAGTCGCGAGAGTCCAGTCCAAAGCGGATCCAACACAGCAGCGAGAGTCCCGTTCACAGCGGAGCCAGCAGGAAACCAACCCAAGCGGAGGCGGATCAGCAGTGCAGAGATGTCCCCAGCCGATACACAGGCAAGCAGTACATGGCCACCGGATCGGACCGGACCCCCTCCACAAGGGAGAGTGGGACATAGAAGAAAAAGAAAAGAAACGGCAGATCAACTGGTCTAAAAAGGGAGTCTATTTAAAGGGTAGAGTATACAAATGAGTTTTAAGGTGAGACTTAAATGCTTCTACTGTGGCGGCATCTCGAACTTTTACCGGGAGGGCATTCCAGAGTACTGGAGCCCGAAATGAAAACGCTCTATAGCCCGCAGACTTTTTTTGGGCTTTGGGAATCACTAATAAGCCGGAGTCTTTTGAACGCAGATTTCTTGCCAGGACATATGGTACAATACAATAGGCAAATTAGGATGGAGCTAGACCATCGTCATATTTCGGGAATGTAAACACTGAAACACCGGCTGTGTTTGTGTTGCTAAAGGCGGCCGCAATACACCGCTTTCCCACCTACAGCTTTCTTCTTTGACGTCTCCATTATTCATTGAACAAATTGCAAATGAATCAGCAACACTGCTGTCCATAATACTGTGGAATTATGCGATGAAAAGAGACGACTTATAGCTGTGAACGGTGCTGGAACAAAATGTCCTCTACAATGCGTCATCATACCGAGACGTTTTAGCGTGATACTTCCGCGCAAAATTTAAGAATTGCAATTTAGTAAACTAAATCGGTATTGGCATGTGTTGCAATGTTAATATTTCATCATTGATATATAAACTATCAGACTGCGTGGTCGCTAGTAGTGGCTTTCAGTAGGCCTTTCATTCGTTCATTTGCTTGTTCATGATTGCATCCATTTGTTTGTTCTCCGTGATTCCATTTTTCTTTTATGTCCTACACTTGTTCCTTCAGTTGTTTGTTTGCTAGTCAGTCCGTTCATCCATTTGATTGTCATCGTGTCGGTTGGTTTGTTGGCTCATTCACTTCTTCATTCATTCACTCCTGCACTGGCTCCTCTGGTTGTCCGCTCATTTGTTAGTTTCTTTGCTCATTCATTTGTTCATTCGTCTAATTTGCTCGCTCCTTCCTTTGGTTTTTACACTCGTCCCTTCGTTTGTTTGCTTATTCATTTCATTATTCCGTCATTTACTTCTCAGTCGTTTTGTTAGCTCATTCATTTCTTCCATCTTCCATTTATCTGGTCACTCGTTCCTTTGATGGTTCATTCGCTCGTTCATTTATTTGCTCGTTTGTCATTTTGTCCGTTTTTCTGTTAGCGTATTCGTTTGCTGGCTCGTTCCTTGGCGCCTACATTGTTTCCTGTGGTTTGTGGTTTTTTGTTTAATTGCCGGCTTGTTCAATTGCCGGTTTGTTGATCACTTTGTCGGTTGGATTTTTAGTTTCTTCTTCCATTTGTTTGCTCGCTCATTCCCTTGGTACTTAGTTCATTTATTTGCCTGTTAATTCATTTACTTGCTCTTCATTTGTTAGCTCATTCATTTGATTGTTCATCAATTCACTTGGTCCCTAGTTCCTTTGCTCAAACCCTCCTTTGCACATTTATTTGTTTCTCGTTCGTTCCTACGCCATTTTTACTCTTTTTTTCGTTTCTTCACTTGTTCAGTCTGTTCCTTAATTCATTTGTTCGTTCCGTCCTATGCTCCTTCGTCTTTCCTTCCCTCGTTTGTTCATTCGTTCCTTTGTATGGTCCGTCGTCCGCTCTTTCGTTCGTTCTTTGTTCGAGCTACCTAAGCAATTTCCACGGACATTTCTAGAATTATTATTGATTTCGCAGTCTGCTTCAATATAAGACATTTTTAATTCATTAGACCTCGGTGGAAGTCTGAACTCAACTTGTAAAATATTATTTCTATGCTTACATGCATCTCAGACCTCTCAATGAGACTGTGGAGGGGGGCGCGGAATGGGGTGTGCACGGACCGGCCTGGAAGACAGCGACAGGTGAGTGGATGGCCCAGGTGGAGCCTGGTTATCTAATCACCTGTCGCCTGTATTAGCAGCAGCCGGCACGAGACACATTGTTGGATCTGGAGTGGGAGCCAGAGTGAGACAAAGACGCAGAGAAAACATTTGGTAGAAAGCAAAACACGTTCACGACTTTATGGAAATAAAACAGTGTTGTAACCCTGATCCGGGCTCTCCTGGCATCAGAGGAACCCACTGGAGGGCAACCTCCACAATTTGGCCCCCAATGTGGGGCCCGAAGCCATGACCCTGTGATTGAGAGTCTCATGCTCTAAAGACTGAGCTAACCGGGCTACACATTAAACACCATTTTGTGCCCGGATTAAGGTTCCAACACGGTTTTATTTCCATAAAGTCGTGAATGTTCCAGCAAAACACATCACTCTACCTACTCAGAGGCCTAGTGGTTAGAGTGCCCGCCCTGAGATCGGTAGGTTGTGGGTCATACCAAAGACTATAAAAATGGGACCCATTACCTCCCTGCTTGGCACTCAGGATCAAGGGTTGGAATTGGGGGTTAACTCACCAAAAGTTATTCCCGGGCGTGGCACCGCTGCTGCCCACAGCTCCCCTCACCTCCCAGGAGGTGATCAAGGGTGATGGGTCAAATGCAGGGAATAATTTCTCCACACCTAGTGTGTGTGTGACAATCATTGGTACTTTAACTTTAACAAATGTTTTCTCTGCGTCTGTGTCTCGGCTCTCTCTCACTCCGGCTCAAACAATGTGTCTCGTTCCGGCTGCTGCTAATACAGGTGACTAGATAACAAGGCCCACCTGGGCCATCCACTCACCTGTCGCTGTCTTCCAGGCCGGTCCTTGCACACTCTGTTCCGTGGCAGGCCCGCAGGCCACGCCCCCCCCTCCACAAATACCTTCTATGACAAAAACAATTATAAACAATACATATT
Organism: Nerophis ophidion; assembly: GCF_033978795.1. NCBI lineage: Eukaryota > Metazoa > Chordata > Actinopteri > Syngnathiformes > Syngnathidae > Nerophis > Nerophis ophidion. The sequence continues at coordinate 91,272,213 of NC_084612.1, forward strand.
TTACACCGATGAACATTAGTTAACAACAACGAGAACCAACTTAACACCATTGGATGCTCACTGAGCGAAGTTGGATGTTGTTTTGTATGCTAACGCATTGTTCACAGTTCACCTTGCAAAAAAACAGTGGAGCTGCTCGCTCTGCAAGTGACGCTAGTTAGACTCGACAAGGTGTGAGCCTGCGACCATCTGTTGAAAGTACGTCACAGGCGGTCACATCGCCAAGCACGGCGGGATTTAACCGTTGTTCAAGTCCTCTTTTCACAAGAAAATGCGACCAAAGTGTGCTAGTCTGGCGCTAGGCTAGTTGGGAAAAAAAACCCCATTGCCATTAGCAACTAGGGATGGAGCTTTTTTTGGCAACCACCGAATCTCGCTAGTCCTACCGTACAATTCACGCAAAATCCAAGGGTGCTTAAGTCACGGTTCCTGGGTCGCCGACTAAGAAAAATATTCGCACTTTGGCGATCACTCCAGCAGCACTGAGAGCTAACTCAGCCAAACTACCTTTAATCAATCAATCAATGTTTATTTATATAGCCCCAAACCACAAATGTCTCAAAGGACTGCACAAATCATTACGACTACGACATCCTCGGAAGAACCCACAAAAGGGCAAGGAAAACTCACACCCAGTGGGCAGGGAGAATTCACATCCAGTGGGACGCCAGTGACAATGCTGACTATGAGAAACCTTGGAGAGGACCTCAGATGTGGGCAACCCCCCCCCCCCTCTAGGGGACCGAAAGCAATGGATGTCGAGCGGGTCTAACATGATACTGTGAAAGTTCAATCCATAGTGGCTCCAACACAGCCGCGAGAGTTCAGTTCAAGCCGATCCAAGACAGCAGCGAGAGTCCCGTCCACAGGAAACCATCTCAAGCGGAGGCGGATCAGCAGCGTAGAGATGTCCCCAACCGATACACAGGCGAGCGGTCCATCCTGGGTCCCGACGAGTATCCTGGGTCTCGACTCTGGACAGCCAGTACTTCATCCATGGTCATCGGACCACAAGGGAGGGGGGGACATAGGAGAAAGAAAAGAAACGGCAGATCAACTGGTCTAAAAAGGGAGTCTATTTAAAGGCCAGAGTATACGGATGAGTTTTAAGGTGAGACTTAAATGCTTCTACTGAGGTAGCATCTCGAACTGTTATCGGGAGGGCATTCCAGAGTACCTTGATTCATTTAATTTCATTTTCCATCTGGCAATCTAATGGACGAGTCAGGGTTTGGAGGTTGCCAGGAGAACGCTACATTTCGGACTGCATTGTGCCGAGTGTGGAATTTGGTGGAGGAGGAATTATGGTGTGGGGTTGTTTTTCCAGGAGTTGGGCTTGGTCCCTTAGTTCCAGTGAAAGGAAGTTTGGGATACCAAAACATTTTGGACAATTCCATGCTACCAACCTTGTGGGAACAGTTTAGAGCGGGCCCCTTCTTCTTCCAACATGACTGTGCACCAGTGCACAAAGCAAAGTCCACAAAGGTATGGATGACACAGTCTGGTGGGGATGAACTTGACTGGCCTGGTCAGAGTCCTGACCTGGACTCAATAGAACACTTTTAGGATGTATTAAAACGGAGACTGAGAGCCAGGCCTTCTCCACCAACATCAGTGTGTGACCTCACCAATGCGCCTTTGGAAGAGTGCTGGAAAATTCCTATAAACACACTCTGCAACCTTGTGGACAGCCTTCCCAGAAGAGTTGAAGCTGTAATAGCTGAAAAAGGTGGACTGACATCATATTGAACCCTATGGGTTAAGGAATAGGATGGCACTTCAAGTTCATATGTGAGACAAGAAAGGTGGCCAAATACTTTTGGCAATATGGTGTACAAACCCCGTTTCCATATGAGTTGGGAAATTGTGTTAGATGTAAATATAAACAGAATACAATGATTTGAAAATCCTTTTCAACCCATATTCAGTTGAATATGCTACAAAGACAACATATTTGATGTTCAAACTCATAAAATGTATTTGTTTTTTCAAATAATAACTTAGAATTTCATGGCTGCAACACGTGCCAAAGTAATTGGGAAAGGGCATGTTCACCACTGTGTTACATAGCATTTTCTTTTAACAACACTCAATAAATGTTTGGGAACTGAGGAAACTAATTGTTGAAGCTTTGAAAGTGGAATTCTTTCCCATTCTTGTTTTATGTCGAGCTTCAGTCGTTCAACAGTCCGGGGTCTCCGCTGTCGTATTTTACGCCTAATAATGCGTCATAGATTTTTGATGGGAGACACCCGCACTCTTTTTTTTACGAAGCCACGCTGTTGTAACACGTGCTGAATGTGGCTTGGCATTGTCTTGCTGAAATAAGCAGGGGCGTCCATGAAAAAGACAGCGCTTAGATGGCAGCATATGTTGTTCCAAAACCTGTATGTACCTTTCAGCATTAATGGTGCCTTCACAGATGTGTAAGTTACCCATGCCTTGGGCACTAATGCACCCCCATACCATCACACATGTGTAAGTTACCCATGCCTTGGGCACTAATGCACCCCCATACCATCACACATGCTGGCTTTTGAACTTTGCGTCGATAACAGTCTGGACGGTTCACTTCCCCTTTGGTCCGGATGACACGATGTTGAATATTTCCCAAAAAACATTTGAAATGTGGACTCGTCAGACCAAAGAACATTTTTCCACTTTGCATCAGTCCATCTTAGATGATCTTGGGCCCAGAGAAGCCGGCGGCGTTTCTGGATGTTGTTGATAAATGGCTTTCGCTTTGCATAGTAGAGCTTTAACTTGCACTAACAGATGTAGCGACCAACTGTATTTAGTGACAGTGGTTTTCTGAAGTGTTCCTGAGCCCATGTGGTGATATCCTTTAGAGATTGATGTCGGTTTTTGATACAGTGCCGTCTGAGGGATCAAAGCTCACGGTCATTTAATGTTGGTTTCCGGCCATGCCGCTTACGTGGAGGGATTTCTCCAGATTCTCTGAACCTTTTGATGATATTATGAACCATAGATGTTGAAATCCCTAAATTTCTTGCAATTGCACTTTGAGAAAGGTTGTTCTTAAACTGTTTGACTATTTGCTCACACAGTTGTGGACAAAGGGGTGTACCTCGCCCCATCCTTTCTTGTGAAAGACTGAGCATCTTTTGGGAAGCTGTTTTAATAGCCAATCATGGCACCCACCTGTTCCCAATTAGCCTGCACACCTGTGGGATGTTCCAAATAAGTGTTTGATGAGCATTCCTCATCTTTATCAGTATTTATTGCTGCCATTCCCAACTTCTTTGTCACGTGTTGCTGGCATCAAATTCTAAAGTTAATGATTATTTGGGGAAAAAAACAAGTTTATCAGTTTGAACATCAAATATGTTGTCTTTGTAGCATATTCAACTGAATATGGCTTGAAAAGGATTTGCCAATCATTGTATTCTGTTTATATTTACATCAAACACAATTTCCCAACTCATATGGAAACGGGGTTTGTAGTTTTGTTATTATATGTGGTATAAAACTAAGATCAGAGTCGAATACGACGGGTAGATTTTTCACTTGCGGCCGTATTGCGCAATTTTGCTCTTTTTTCCGTGCACTCCGAATCATCATTAAAGTTAGAAAATGGACTTTTTAGAGGAAGGTTCCCCACCTGTGGCGTGTGGAGCGCGGCACTAATCCACGGGGAAGGTGCACACTATGTCTCCACGTGCCGCTAAGCTGCTTAGGCCGTGCTGTAATTAGGGCCGCGTAGTAAAACACGGCGCAGGCGGGAGATCCGGCAAAGGTTTTGGAGAAGATGCCCGCTGCTTGAAGCCCCGACGGCGGGGATATTGATCTATTCAATCAGCCGCAGGCATGAAAAGGACTTGCATGATGTTTTTTTTCTAATCCCCTCGGGGCAGTAATGGCCGACACGGCCGCTCGTTGTCCAGGGCTGAAACTGAAATGGCCGACTTGCTGGCACGCCACGCTGAGTGGGAAAGCGAGTGAGGCGGCATTTAACGAACCCTGAGCGCCACAAAACACATTTCCCCCCGCCGCCAAACAAAGTGAGCGTCCGGGAACTTCGATGTTTTTACAGCGAGCCTCCAAATGACCCCGACCTTTATTACTTTTCACATTTGTGCAAATGTGGCGGCACTCTATGAATATTCATCATTCTATATCAAGTCACTGTAAAAAAAAACAAAAAAAAAACCATACTGTACATAATATCAAAGATGGTTTTGGGTTGTTTTTTTTTTGCATTTATCTGCTTTCATAGAAGGGTCAAGGGGGTCCCCTTGTGGCGATGAACAGTATTGCTACTTGATGCTGTCTCAGGTCAACATTAGAATACTTAAGGACATCCATCCATCCATCCATTTTCTACCGCTTATTCCCTTTCGGGGTCGCGGGGGGCGCTGGCGCCTATCTCAGCTACAATCGGGCGGAAGGCGGGGTACACCCTGGACAAGTCGCCACCTCATCACAGGGCCAACACAGATAGACAGACAACATTCACACTCACATTCACACACTAAGGCCAATTTAGTGTTGCCAATCAACCTATCCCCAGGTGCATGTCTTTGGAAGTGGGAGGAAGCCGGAGTACCCGGAGGGAACCCACGCATTCACGGGGAGAACATGCAAACTCCACACAGAAAGATCCCGAGCCTGGATTTGAACCCTGGACTGCAGGGACTTAGTATTGTGAGGCAGACGCACTAACCCCTCTGCCACCGTGAAGCCCGACATCCATCCATCCATCCATTTTCTACCGCTTATTCCCTTTCGGGGTTGCGGGGGGCGCTGGCGCCTATCTCAGCTACAATCAGGCGGAAGGCGGGGTACACCCTGGACAAGTCGCCACCTCATCGCAGGGCCAACATACAAAAGTTATTTGTGTTCACATCTGAAAATGAGAACCACAGAAGGCCGTATGACTTTAAACATCCAAGAGCGCCAACAAATTTGAAACAAATGTGCTTGTCTGTTGTTGGTGTGAAAGCATGGAATTCTCTAAACAAAGACTTAAAAAGCTGTAAGAATATCTTTCAATCCATCAATCAATGTTTATTTATATAGCCCCAAATCACAAATGTCTCAAAGGACTGCACAAATCATTACAACTACGACATCCTCGGAAGAACCCACAAAAGGGCAAGGAAAACAATGCTGACTATGAGAAACCTTGGAGAGGACCTCAGATGTGGGCAACCCCCCCCCCCCCCCCCTCTAGGGGACCGAAAGCAATGGATGTCGAGCGGGTCTAACATGATACTGTGAAAGTTCAATCCATAATGGATCCAACACAGCCGCGAGAGTTCAGTTCAAAGCGGATCCAAGACAGCAACGAGAGTCCCGTCCACAGGAGACCATCTCAAGCGGAGGCGGATCAGCAGCGTAGAGATGTCCCCAATCGATACACAGGCGAGCGGTCCATCCTGGGTCTCGACTCTGGACAGCCAGTACTTCATCCATGGTCATCGGACCGGACCCCCTCCACAAGGGAGGGGGGGACATAGAAGAAAAAGAAAAGAAACGGCAGATCAACTGGTCTAAAAAGGGAGTCTATTTAAAGGCTAGAGTATACAAATGAGTTTTAAGGTGAGACTTAAATGCTTCTACTGAGGTGGCATCTCGAACTGTTACCAGGAGGGCATTCCAGAGTACTGGAGCCCGAACGGAAAACGCTCTATAGCCCGCAGACTTTTTTTGGGCTTTGGGAATCACTAACAAGCCGGAGTCCTTTGAACGCAGATTTCTTGCCGGGACATATGGTACAATACAATCGGCAAGATAGGATGGAGCTAGACCGTGTAGTATTTTATACCTAAGTAGTAAAACCTTAAAGTCACATCTTAAGTGCACAGGAAGCCAGTGCAGGTGAGCCAGTATAGGTATATACTGTATGTATGTATATATGTATATAAAGGTATATACAGTACAGGCGTAATGTGATCAAACTTTCTTGTTCTTGTCAAAAGTCTAGCAGCCGCATTTTGTACCAACTGTAATCTTTTAATGCTAGACATGGGGAGACCCGAAAATAATACGTTACAGTAATCGAGACGAGACGTAACAAACGCATGGATAATGATCTCAGCGTCTTTAGTGGACAAAATGGAGCGAATTTTAGCGATATTACGGAGATGAAAGAAGGCTGTTTTAGTAACGCTTTTAATGTGTGACTCAAAGGAGAGAGTTGGGTCGAAGATAATACCCAGATTTTTTACCGAGTCACCTTGTTTTATTATTTGGTTGTCAAATGTTAAAGTTGTATTATTAAATAGAGGTCGGTGTCTAGCAGGACCGATAATCAGTATTTCCGTTTTTTTGGCGTTAAGTTGCAGAAAGTTAGCGGACATCCATTGTTTAATTTCATTAAGACACGCTTCCAACTTTGTATTTAAAAAGAGTTATAAAAAGAGAAAACTGGAATTATATCAAACTGAGTTTTGATTTAGATTGGACGTGTCATTGTGAAAGCGCTTAAAGGAAAATGGAAAAGTATGTTGGAGTTTGGGTGTTGGTGGAGGGAACAGTTATAAAGTCATCTAAAATACTGTAATTTGTGTTAAAAAAAAAGGGGCAGATAAATATAAGAATATTATTCTTCCATCTGCTCCTTTCTGATCATGGAAATGTATAAGAAAAAAACAATGAAAGTGTCAATTGTACGTGGCTTGTAAATATGCATTTTCATGAAAGGAATACAAATAAATGATGATGATGATACTTTAAAAAAACAAATGAGCAATATGACTTTAAACTGTTAACTATATATAAATCCAAGCTATTATTAGTAGGTGAGTAAAAAAAAGTATTGGTATATTGTTTGCTACTCTTCACCTATAAAAGCTAATATCTAAGTTCGGCAGAGGAATTTAAATAATACTAATACTAATACTAATAATAATTGGAAAAAATACATTAAATACACCTAATTAGTTCTGGATGATAAATAAAATAAAATAAAAATAAATCCAAATAGATCAACACAACAATAATGAAATATTATGATAATTCTTATTTAATTTATATATATATATTTAAACAGTTAAGATAATTACGGCATGTTATTGGGTAATTTGCAATAAATATTATCTCAATAAGCAAAAAACATTCTTTATTGTCTAATTGGTCTTATAAATGAAAAAAATCACACTATGATGACTAACTTGCTAATAAAATTAAATCAGAGTGAAACAAAGTTGAAGAAATTAAATAAAATAGTTACATGTAATAATCATTCGTATATATATATATATATACATATAAACACATATACATATTGAACATATATAAATACATACACATATATACATGCATATATACATATATACATCCACACATATATATATATATACATAAATATACACACATATATACATGTATATATATACACATGTGTATATATTTATATATATACACATGTGTATATATGTATATATATATACACGTGTACATATATACATATATATGTATGTACACACACATATACATATTGAACATATATAAATACATACACATATATACATGCATATATACATCCACACACATATATATATATATATATACATATATACACATGTGTATATATATACACATGTATATATGTGTGTATATATATACACGTGTATATATATATATATATATATATATATACATGTATATGTGTGTATATATATATAAATACACATGTGTACATATATATATATATATATATATATATATACACATGTGTATATATGCATATATATATATATATATATATACATGTATATGTGTGTATATATATATAAATACAAATGTGTACATATATATATATATATATATATATATATATATATATATATATACACACATGTGTATATATGCATATATATATATATATATATATATATATATATATATACATATATACACATGTGTATATATATACATGTATATATGTGTGTATATATATATATAAATACACATGTGTACATATATATATATATACACACATATATACATGTATATATATACACATATATACACATATGTACATAAATACAAATATACCTATATACATATATAAAATATATATATATACATATATATACACACATACATACATACATACATACATACATGTATGTATGTAAAAAGTTCTATTTTGGTTTCATCTGACCACATGACATTCTCCCAATCCTCTGCTGTATCATCCATGTATCCATTTTGGTATAAACTCAACTGGTCGTGTTTGGAGGAAGAAGAATACTGAGTTGCATCCCAAGAACACCATACCTACTGTGAAACATGGGGTGGAAGCATCATGCTTTGGGGCTCTTTTTCTGCTAAGGGGACAGGACGATTGATCCGTGTTAAGGAAAGAATGAATGGGGCCATGTATCGTGAGATTTGGAGCCAAAACCCTCCTTCCATCAGTGACAGCTTTGAATGGTTGACCAAATACTTATTTTCCACCATAATTTACAAATAAAATCTTGAAAATTCCTACAATGTGAATTCCTGGATTTTTTTTCCCATTCTGTCTCTCACAGTTGAAGTGTACCTATGATGAAAATTACAGACCTCTGTCATCATTTTAAGTGGGAGAACTTGCACAATCGCTGGCTGACTAAATACTTTTTCGCCCCACTGTATATATATATATATATATATACACGTCCTTTCTCTACCGCGTGTCCCTTTAGGGTTTGCGTGAGGTGCTGGAGCCTCTCTCAGCTGCATTCGGGCGGTAGGCGGGGTTCACTCTGGACGAGTCAACACCTCATCGCAGAATATACATACATATATACATACATATATAAACATACATATATACATACATACTATATATATATGTGTGTGTGTGTATACATATCTATACACACACAGACACATTAAGAATATTTAGTATTGAACTAAAAAATATATTTGAAATTTCATATAATCTGCATGATTACAATAATAAAATCATGCAGAAAAGTGAGCATTATTATGATTATCATTGGACGCCATTGTCCTTTCTTATTGTGTATTTGGCATTGTTATCATGCTGCCTGTGTCCTGGTGCATGTTGTGTGACAAACTCTACCTACTTTGTCGGCAGGCCTGCTGGTGTACGTGGCCATGATGGTGGGCGCCCTGGTGTGGGGGGGTCTGTGTGACAAGATGGGCCGCAGGAAGTGCCTGATCTACGTCCTGAGCATCGACCTGGTCTTCTCCTTCCTGTCCTGCTTCGCTCAGAGCTACGGCTTCTTCCTCTTCTTCAGGTTCTGCTCCGGCTTCGGGTGAGAGAGGAGATTTTTACATTTCGGCTCTGACCTTTTGGCCGTAAAAATAAAACCGCCGCTTGAGTTGGTGAAAAAAAAGTTCATTTGCATGGAAATAATTATTTTTGCAGCCTTGACATTTGATTTCGCACATCGTTTCTTCCACAATGTGATCTTTACTGCAGCGACTTCCACAAATGAACATATTTCTTTATTTATAGAAAATGTGCATTTTGTCCTGCATGACTCAGACAGCTCTGGGTTGTTAGCTATTAACCTTTAGCAGTCTACTGCATAAACAGCTGAAAATAGAGTTAATAATGTCCATAAAGTACATGTACTGGAGATGTGACATTCATGAACGAATAGAGTCTTCTAAACAGCTTTTTTTAAGTGAACCATGAAAACCGACTCCCACCTGTGACCCAATCATTTGGGAGCTGTTTTTTTATGCACATTCTAATTTTAGCCTCAGCAAAATTAAAAATATAATAATATACATTTATACATACATATATACATAAACGTGTGTGTGTATATATATATATATATATATATATATGCATATTTATGTATAAATGTATATATATGATGTGTGTGTTTATATATATACACACACATATATATACATATATGCATGTATATATACTGTACATACATACATATATATATACACATACATATACAGTGTATATGCAGTATATGCATACATATACACACACATATGCAAACATATTTTACGCATACATATACACATATATATGCAAACATATATATATATGCATACATATATGCACATATATATGCATACATATATTCGCATACATATACACACGTACATATGCAAACATACATATATATATATATATATATATATCTATATATATAGATATATATATATATATATATACAGTATATATATGCATGCATACATACATACCGATCTTCCTACAGTCTCATTTGAAAGTATGCATTCATTTAAGTGTGATGCCGCAGTCAGGAAGTAGTCTTTGCCATTAGGTTGGACGTGCCAGTCATCTTTTGTCGCGCCCTACAAAGTGTTTATACTGTAAGTATTGTACCTTTTACACCCCAGCCGTTTGATTGGAGTGTACGTCTTGATTTTAGCTTCAAGGCCAACTTTGGAGGTGTCGAAATTGCCATGTAAAATCGCTAATGCATGTAAATGGCATGAATTGCTTAACGTGGACCGCGACTTAAGCGAGTTGAAAAACGTATTCGGGTGCTACCATTCAGTGGTCAACTGTACGCAATATGTACTGTACTGTGCAATCTACTAATAAAAGTCTCAGTCAATCAATTGCATCAAGTTAGCACATTTTCAAAAAGTGAAGCCTTACTTTTGAGTGCTTTCTGTCAGGCATGCTTGCTTTGTTGGCATGCAAAACATTACTTCGAGGCAGTCAGCTAAGAATACGCCTGTTTTCCGCCACGTGACAGCAGGTATCCAAACGGTTAAAGTAAGGGTGGATTTGACGTGAATTGGTTCTCGGTAGTACCAATTCACTTGGTATACAAACCCCGTTTCCATATGAGTTGGGAAATTGTGTTGTATGTAAATATAAACGAAATACAATAATTTGCAAATAATTTTCAACCCATATTCAGTTGAATATGCTACAAAGACAACATATTTGATGTTCAAACTGATAAACATTTTTTTTTTTTGCAAATAATCATTAACTTTAGAATTTCATGCCAGCAACACGTGACAAGGAAGTTGGGAAAGGTGGCAATAAATACTGATAAAGTTGCGGAATGTTCATCAAACACTTATGTAGAACATCCCACAGGTGTGCAGGCTAATTGGGAACAGGTGGGTGCCATGATTGGGTATAAAAACAGCCTCCCAAAAAATGCTCAGTCTTTCACAAGAAAGGATGGGGCGAGGTACACCCCTTTGTCCACAACTGTGTGAGCAAATAGTCAAACAGTTTAAGAACAACGTTTCTCAAAGTGCAATTGCAAGAAATTTAGGGATTTCAACATCTACGCTCCATGATATCATCAAAAGGTTCAGAGAATCTGGAGAAATCACTCCACGTAAGCGATATGGCCGGAAACCAACATTGAATGACCGTGACCTTCGATTTGGACGGCACTGTATCAAAAACTAACATCAGTCTCTAAAGGATATCACCACATGGGCTCCGGAACACTTCAGAAAACCACTGTCACTAAATACAGTTTGTCGCTACATCTGTAGGTGCAAGTTAAAGCTCTACTATGCAAAGCAAAAGCCATTTATCAACAACATCCAGAAACGCCGCCGGTTTCTCTGGGCCTGAGATAATCTAAGATGGACTGATGCAAAGTGGAAAAGTTTTCTGTGGTATGACGAGTCCACATTTCAAATTGTTTTTGGAAATATTTGACATCGCGTCATCCGGACCAAAGGGGGAAGCCAACCATCCAGACTGTTATCGACACAAATTTCAAAAGCCAGCATCTGTGATGGTATGGGGGTGCATTAGTGGCCAAGGCATGGGTAACTTACACATCTGTGAAGGCACCATTAATGCTGAAAGGTACATACAGGTTTTGGAACAACGTATGCTGCCATCTAAGCGTCGTCTTTTTCATGGACGCCCCTGCTTATTTCAGCAGGACAATGCCAAGCCACATTCAGCACGTGTTACAACAGCGTGGCTTCGTAAAAAAAGAGTGCGTGTACTTTCCTGGCCCGCCTGCAGTCCAGACCTGTCTCCCATCAAAAATGTGTGGCACATTATGAACGACTGAAGCTCTACATAAAACAAGAATGGGAAAGAATTCCACTTTCAAAGCTTCAACAATTAGTTTCCTCAGTTCCCAAATGTTTATTGAGTGTTGTTAAAAGAAAAGGTGATGTAACACAGTGGTGAACATGCCCTTTCCCAACTACTTTGGAACGTATTGCAGCCATGAAATTGTAAGTTAATTATTATTTGCCCCAAAAAAATTAAAGTTTATGAGTTTGAACATCAAATATCTTATCTTTGTAGTATATTTCAACTGAATATGGGTTGAAAAGGATTTGCAAATCATTGTATTCCGTTTATATTTACATCTAACACAATTTCCCAACTCAAATGGAAACAGGGTTTGTATTTTGTGGAAAAGTGCCGAATTTGGCACCAATCCCTACGTGACTTCAGGTCAATTCTGTAATGTGTTCCAGACTTAAACAATATATAATCAGTCATTTTAAGTACTTTTGAAATACGTTTAAATCAAAGTCGAGCAAAGTAAAACTTTTGAAGACGTGTAAAGGAGGGACGGAACAGTAGTAAGGTATCACCTGGTGGCCTTTTATAGGTATCGCATGGGTTAACACTAAGCCAAAGCAGACGTGCAGTTAATTCTTCCCAGCTGAAGTCTTACTTTGACCGGACGACGAGCGCTTTGAACGCCATCTTTTGGGCTTCTGGTTGCAGAATCGGCGGCTCCATCCCCATCGTGTACACGTACTTCACGGAGTTCCTGCAGATGGACAAACGAGGCGAACATCTGAGCTGGCTCTGCATGTTCTGGATGCTGGGAGGCCTGTACGCTTCTTTCACCGCCTGGGGAATCATCCCACACTACGGTAACCCTGGAAATCTTCCATCAACCAAACATACGTCTATTTAGTTTAGACCTAGCTAACATACGTAGATATTTTACTTTTCAATCAATTTAACGTACGTATTTCACCATCTAGAGTCCATAATATCATCAAAAGGTTCAGAGAATCTGGAGAAATCACTGCACGTAAGCCATGATATTACAGACCTTCCATCCCTCAGGCGGTACTGCATTAAAAACCGACATCAGTGTGTAAAGGATATCACCTCATGGTCCCAGGAACACTTCAGAAAACCACTGTCAGTAACTACAGTTGGTCGCTGCATCTGTAAGTGCAAGTTAAAACTCTACTCTACAAAGCGAAAGCCATTTATCAACAACACCCAGAAACTGCCGCTGGCTCCGTTGGGCCCGATGCTCATCTAAGATGGACTTATGCAAAGTGGGAAAGTGTTCTGTTGTCTGACAAGTCCACATTTCAATTTTTTTTTGAAAACTGCTGACGCCGTGTCCTCCGGAGCAAAGGAAAATAACCATCCGGATTGTTATAGGTGCAAAGTTGAAAAGCCAGCATGTGTGATGGTATGAGGGTGTATTAGTGCCCAAAGCATGGGTAACTTATTCATCTGTGAAGGCTCTATTCATGCTGAATTGGTTTGGAGCAACATATGTTGCCATACAAGCAACATTATCATGGACGCCCCCGCTTATTTCAGCAAGACAATGCGTGGCTTCGTAGTAAAAGAGAATGGGTACTAGACTGTGGCCTGCCTGTAGTCCAGACACGTCTCCCATCGAAACATTTAAAATTAGATAGTTTTTGATGAAGCTAAAATGCATGTTTTCTTAAAAAATGTACACATTTCAGCTTAATAAACCGGACGCATTTTTTCGTAAACGTAAAAGAGTAGTCTTTGACGAAGCTAACATACATAGATATTTCATAGTCCAATTGAGTAAACCGAACTTTCATCTCTTTGTAAACATTTGAGATAACTTAGTCTTGGACAAAGCAATCATACTTACAAATTTTAGTTTTCAATAAATTTAACGTACGTGTTTTCGGAAACATATAAGATAAGATAGTTTTTGATGTAGCCAACATGCATGTTTTCTTAAAAATTGTACACATTTCAGCTCAATAAACCGGACGCATTTTTTCGTAAACGTAAAAGAGTAGTCTTTGACGAAGCTAACATATGTAGATATTTCATAGTCCAGTTGAGTAATCCGAACTTTCATCTTTTTGTAAACGTTTGAGATAACTTAGTCTTTGACAAAGCAATCATACTTAAATATTTCAGTTTTCAATAAATTTAACGTACGTATTTTCGGAAACATATAAGATTAGATAGTTTTTGATGTAGCTAACATGCATGTTTTCTTAAAAATTGTAGACATTTCAGCTCAATAAACCGGACGCATTTTTTCGTAAACGTAAGAGATAATTTAGTCTTTGACAAAGTCAACATACGTAGATATTTTACTTTACAAGAAACCCAACCTGAGTATTTTCGGAAACAGCTAAGAAAAGATTATTTCTGATGAAGCTAACACGCATGTTTTCTTCAAAATATTAGACATTTCGTCAAACAATTTAAGAACATTTCTCATTTAGGGATTTCACTATCTACGGTCCATAATATCATCAAAAGGTTCAGAGAATCTGGAGAAATCACTGCACGTAAGCCATGATATTACAGACCTTCCATCCCTCAGGCGGTACTGCATTAAAAACCGACATCTGTGTGTAAAGGATATCACCTCATGGTCTCAGGAACACTTCAGAAAACCACTGTCAGTAACTACAGTTGGTCGCTGCATCTGTAAGTGCAGGTTAAAACTCTACTCTACAAAGCGAAAGCCATTTATCAACAACACCCAGAAACTGCCGCTGGCTCCGTTGGGCCCGATGCTCATCTAAGATGGACTTATGCAAAGTGGGAAAGTGTTCTGTTGTCTGACAAGTCCACATTTCAAATTTTTTTTGAAAACTGCTGACGCCGTGTCCTCCGGAGCAAAGGAAAATAACCATCCGGATTGTTATAGGTGCAAAGTTGAAAAGCCAGCATGTGTGATGGTATGAGGGTCTATTAGTGCCCAAAGCATGGGTAACTTATTCATCTGTGAAGGCTCTATTCATGCTGAATTGGTTTGGAGCAACATATGTTGCCATACAAGCAACATTATCATGGACGCCCCCGCTTATTTCAGCAAGACAATGCG
The DNA here is from genome assembly GCF_033978795.1 of Nerophis ophidion. Classification (NCBI taxonomy): domain Eukaryota; kingdom Metazoa; phylum Chordata; class Actinopteri; order Syngnathiformes; family Syngnathidae; genus Nerophis; species Nerophis ophidion. The sequence goes on from NC_084612.1 coordinate 91,287,224, forward strand.
TGGCTTCGTAGTAAAAGAGAATGGGTACTAGACTGTGGCCTGCCTGTAGTCCAGACACGTCTCCCATCGAAACATTTAAAATTAGATAGTTTTTGATGAAGCTAAAATGCATGTTTTCTTAAAAAATGTACACATTTCAGCTTAATAAACCGGACGCATTTTTTCGTAAACGTAAAAGAGTAGTCTTTGACGAAGCTAACATACGTAGATATTTCATAGTCCAATTGAGTAAACCGAACTTTCATCTCTTTGTAAACATTTGAGATAACTCAGTCTTGGACAAAGCAATCATACTTACAAATTTTAGTTTTCAATAAATTTAACGTACGTGTTTTCGGAAACATATAAGATAAGATAGTTTTTGATGTAGCCAACATGCATGTTTTCTTAAAAATTGTACACATTTCAGCTCAATAAACCGGACGCATTTTTTCGTAAGCGTAAAAGAGTAGTCTTTGACGAAGCTAACATACGTAGATATTTCATAGTCCACTTGAGTAATCCGAACTTTCATCTTTTTGTAAACGTTTGAGATAACTTAGTCTTTGACAAAGCAATCATACTTAAATATTTCAGTTTTCAATAAATTTAACGTACGTATTTTCGGAAACATATAAGATAAGATAGTTTTTGATGTAGCTAACATGCATGTTTTCTTAAAAATTGTAGACATTTCAGCTCAATAAACCGGACGCATTTTTTCGTAAACGTAAGAGATAATTTAGTCTTTGACAAAGTCAACATACGTAGATATTTTACTTTACAAGAAACCCAACCTAAGTATTTTTGGAAACAGCTAAGAAAAGATTATTTCTGATGAAGCTAACATGCATGTTTTCTTCAAAATATTAGACATTTCGTCGAACAGTTTAAGAACAAAATTTCTCATTTAGGGATTTCACTATCTACGGTTCATAATATCATCAAAAGGTTCAGAGAATCTGGAGAAATCACTGCACGTAAGTGATGATATTACAGACCATCCATCCCTCAGGCAGTACTGCATCAAAAACCGACATCAGTGTGTAAAGGATATCACCACATGGCCTCAGGAAGACTTCGGAAAAACACTGTCAGCAATGACAGTTGGTCGCTACATCTGTAAGTGCAAGTTAAAACTCTACTCTACAAAGCGAAAGCCATTTATAAACAACACCCAGAAACGCCGCCGGCTCCGTTGGGCCCGATGCTCATCTAAGATGGACTGATTCAAAGTAGGAAAGTGTTCTGTGGTCTGGCAAGTCCACATTTCAAATTGCTTTTGGAAACTGTGAACGCCGTGTCCTCCGGAACAGAGAAGAAAATAACCGTCCGGATTGTTATAGGTGCAAAGTTGAAAAGCCAGCATGTGTGATGGTATGAGGGTGTATTAGTGCCCAAAGCATGGGTAACTTACTCATCTGTGAAGGCTGAAAGGTAGATACAGGTTTTGGAGCAATCCAAGCAACGTTATCAGGGACGCCCCTGCTTATTTCAGTAGGACAACTTTTCAACTTCGTAGTAAAATAGTGCGGGTACTAGACAGTGGCCTGCCTGTAGTCCAGACTTGTCTCCTACTGATAATGTGTGGCACATTATGAAGCCTACAATACCAAAACGGAGACTGTTGAACAACTTAAGCTGTACTTTAAGCAAGAATGGGAAAGAAATCCACCTGAAAAGCTTCAAAAATGGGTCTCCTCAGTTCCCAAACGTTTTATTTGCAATTGTATTCTGTTTTCATTTACCATTTACACAAGTTGCCAACTTCACTGGTTTTGGGTTTTGTATAAGGATAAATGCTCATCACCACGCAATCCTTTTAACCTTGGCTTTCCTCGTCCCAGGTTGGGGTTTTTCCATCGGCACCGAGTTCCAGATGCACAGCTGGAGAATCTTCATCCTGGTGTGTCTCTTCCCCGTCATGGCCGCGCTGGTCGGCGTCATCTTCATGCCGGAAAGTCCTCGATTCCTCCTGGAGGTCCGACACTGGAAAAAACGATACTGTAACCCACTACCCTTCCCTTCCGTTTAGAAAAAAACGCTCCCTTACCAGTCAGCATCCGTCAAAGCAACATCCCCTCGCTAAGCCAAGGTTAGCGACGGCTCGCTAAGCCGTCAGCGGAACGCCACGCACCCGAGGCGGGTCTCATCCAGGACATTGTCAGGCCCCTAACCACATGGTGGTCTGGGATCAGTGTGTGACAAATACAAGGGCTCTTACACAACTGCATACCGGGCTGCACCGAGGGCCACACGAGTACATAAATACACGTATTTGTCTAATACTCCGTCAGTACTCACGGGTCACTTGGTACAAAAAGTCGGACAAAGAAAAAAAACGGGCAAAAAAAAAAATCCAAGTAATTTCCTTCATTAGAAGTCGTGCAAATCATCTAAAGCAGGGGTGTCCAAACTTTTTCCACTGAGAGCCGCACACTGAAAAATCAAAGCAAGCGGGGGTCATTTTGATATTTCTTATGTTAAAAACCAATATATGTACAAAAAAATATACATTTGGGCCTCCACTCAGGGGAGTGTTTTGGTCCAAAAAATCTAAAAAAATGTGTCATTATTCAGTATTATTATTTTGTATTATTATTCAAGGTTTAAATCTCTAGATCAGAGGTCACCATCAGGGGGCGGTATAGCTCGGTTGGTAGAGCGGCCGTGCCAGCAACTTGAGGGTTGCAGGTTCAATCCCCGCTTCTGCCATCCTAGTCACTGCCGTTGTGTCCTTGGGCAAGACACTTTACCCACCTGCTCCCAGTGCCACCCACACTGGTTTGAAAAAAAAAATGTAACTTAGATATTGGGTTTCACTATGTAAAGTGCTTTGAGTCACTAGAGAAAAAGTGCTATATAAATATAATTCACTTCAGCAACCTTTTTGAAAGCAAGAGCTACTTCTTGGGTATTGATTAATGCGAAGGGCTACCAGTTTGATACACACTTAAATAAATTGCCAGAAATAGCCAAATTGCTCAATTTACCTTTAAAAATAAATCTACATATATAAAAAAAAATGGGTATTTCTGTCTGTCATTCCGTCATACATTTTTTTTCCTTTTACGGAAGTTTTTTTTGTAGAGAATAAACGATAAAAAAACAACACTTAATTGAACGGTTTAAAAGAGGAGAAAACAAGAAAAAAATGAAAATTAATTTTTGAAACATAGTTTATCTTCAATTTCGACTCTTTAAAATTCAAAATTCAACCGAAAAAATGAAGAGAAAAACTAGCTAATTCGAATCTTTTTGAAAAATTTTAAGAAATAATTTATGGAACATCATTAGTAATTTTTCCTGATTAAGATTAATTTTAGAATTTTGATGACATGTTTTAAATAGGTTAAAATCCAATCTGCACTTTGTTAGAATATTTTACAAATTGGACCAAGCTATATTTCTAACAAAGACAAATCATTATTTCTTTGAGATTTTCCAGAACAAAAATTTTAAAAGAAATTCAAAAGACTTTGAAATGAGATTTAAATTTGATTCTACAGATTTTCTAGATTTTCCAGAATATTTTTTTGGAATTTTAATCATAGTAAGTATGAAGAAATATTTCACAAATATTCTTCGTCAAAAAAACAGAAGCTAAAATGACTGAATTAAAATGTATTTATTATTCTTTACAATAAAAAAACAAAATAAAATACTTGAACATTGATTTAAATTTTCAGGAAAGAAGAGGAAAGAATTTAAAAGGTAAAAAGGTATATGTGTTTAAAAATCCTAAAATCATTTTTAAGTTTGTATTTTTTCTCTAAAATTGTCTTTCTGAAAGTTATAAAAGCAAAGTAAAAAAATAAATGAATTTATTTAAACAAGTGAAGACCAAGTTTTTAAAATATTTTCTTGGATTTTCAAATTCTATTTGAGTTTTGTCTCTCTTAGAATTAAAAATGTCGAGCAAAGCGAGACCAGCTTGCTAGTAAATAAATACAATTTAAAAAATAGAGGCAGCTCACTGGTAAGTGCTGTTATTTGAGCTATTTTTAGAACAGGCCAGCGGGTGACTCATCTGGTCCTTACGGGCTACCTGGTGCTCACGGGCACCGCGTTGGTGAACTTATAAGGTTTAAGTTAAAATTAAAGTAGCAATGATAGTCACACACACACTATAAGTGGCAATTTTTTTTTCTGCATTCAACCCCATGAGAGGTGAGGGGAGCAGTGAGCAGCAGCGATGGCCGCGCCCAGGAATTATTTTTGGTGATTTAACCCCCAAATTCCAAGCCTTGATGCTGAGTTCCAAGCAGGGAGGTAATGGCTCCCATTTTTATAGTCTTTGGTGTGACTCAGCCGGGGTTTGAACTCACGACCTACCAATCTCAGGGCGGACACTCTAACCACTAGGCCACTGAGTAAGTGTAATGTATGAAAAATACTTTTAAATATACACAAATCAATGCGTCAATAAAGTACCACATCTTTTCTTACTAAATGTATTCTTTTTTTCCCCATTTTGACGGAAAAAATAAATAAGTGCACCGCATGAAATTGCATACCTTTAACATAGGAGATAATTTAGTTTTTGACTAAGCTAACGTACGTAGATATTACATTTTTTTAAAAACCTAACGTACATCTTTTTCGGGAAACATCGGAGATAAGCTGGTCTTTGATGAAGCTAATGTGCGTAGATATTTTAGTTTTTAAGAAACCCAATGTACATTTTTCGGGAAATATCGGCGTTAAAAGCTAGTCTTTGATGAAGCTAACGTAAGTAGATATTTTAGTTTTTAATAAACCCAATGTACATCTCCTCGGGGAAACATCGGAGATAAGCTCGTCCATGCTGAAGCTAACGTAAATATATATACATACATATTTAAGTTTTTATTAAATTCAACACATGTCTGTTTGGGAAACATCGGAGATAAGCTATGCTTTGCTGAAGCTAATGTACGTAGATATTTTAGTTTTTAATAAACCTAAAGTACATTTTTCGGGAAACATCGGAGAAAAGCTAGTCTTTGATGAAGCTAACATACATATATATTGTACATATATATTTTAGTTTTTATTAAATCCAACATACATCTGTTCGGGAAACATCGGATGTAAGCTGATCTTTGATGAAGCTAACGTACGTAGATATTTTAGTTTCTAATAAACCCAAGGTAAATCTTTTCGGGAAATATCTAAGATAAGCTAGTTTTTGATGAAGCAAACATACGTAGATATTTTAGTTTTTAATAATCCCAACCTATATCTTTTTGTGAAAAATCAGAGATAAGGTAATCTTTGATAAAGCTAACGTATGTAAACATTTTGTTTTTTAATAAACCCAACGTACATCTTTTCAGGTAACATCTGAGATAAATTAGTGTTTGATGAAGCTAACGTACGAAGATATTTTAGTTTTTAATAAACCTAAAGTACATTTTTCGGGAAACATCGGAGATAAGCTATTCTTTGATGAAGCTAACGTGTATATATATTTTAGTTTTTATTAAATCCAACATACATCTGTTAGGGGAAAAAAAGGAGATAAGCTAGTCTTTGATGAAGCTATTGGACGTAGATATTTTAGTTTTTAATATACCTAACATACATATTTTCGGGAAACATCGGAGACTAGCTGGGTTTTGAAGATGCTAATATATGTAGATATTTTTGTTTTTAATAAACCCAAAGTATATATTTTTGTGAAAAATCAGAGATAACATCGTCTTTGATGAAGCTAACGTATATAAATATTTTATTTTTTAATGAACCCAACGTACATCTTTTCGGGAATCATCAGTGACAAGCTACTCTTTAATGAAGCTAACGTACATATATATTTTAATTTTTAATAAACTCAACGTACATCTGTTCGGAAAACATCGGAGATAACTTAGGCTTCCATGAAGCTAACGTACGTAGATATTTTAGTTTTTAATAACCCCCAATCTTTTTGGGAAATATCAGAGATAAGCTAGTCTTTGATGAAGCTAACGTACATATATATTTTAGTTTTTATTAAATCCAACATACATCTGTTCGGGAAACATCAGAGATAAGCTACTCTTTAATGAAGCTAATGTTTGTAGATATTTTAGTTTTTAATAAACATCAGAGATAAGCTTGTCTTTGATGAAGATAAAGTATGTAGATATTTTAGTTTAGTTTTTAATAAACCCAACGTACATATTTTCGGGAAACATCAGAGACAAGTTAATCTTTGATGAAGCTAACGTACATAGATATTTTAGTTTTTAATAAACACAACTTATATCTTTTCAGGAAATATCGTAGATAAGATAGTTTTTGATAAAGCTAACATACGTAGATATTTTAGTTTTTAACAAACCCAATGTACATCTTTTCGGGGAAACATCGGGGATAAGCTGGTCTGTGATGACGCTAACGTACGTAGATATTTTAGTTTTTAAATAATCCAACATACATCTGTTCGGGAAACATCGAAGATAATTTAGGCTTCGATGAAGCTAATGTGCGTACATATTTTAGTTTTTAATAAACCTAAAGTAAATTTTTCGGGAAATATCGGAGATAAGCTAGTCTTTGATGAAGCTAACGTATGTAGATATTTTAGTTTTTAATAAACCCAACGTACATCTTGTTGTGAAAAATCTGAGATAAGCTAGTCTATGATGAAGCTAACGTACGTAGGTATTTTAGTTTTTGATAAACACAACTTATATCTTTTCAGGAAATATCGTAGATAAGATAGTTTTTGATAAAGCTAACATACGTAGATATTTTAGTTTTTAAAAAACCCAACGTACATCTTGTTGTGAAAAATCTGAGATAAGTTAGTCTATGATGAAGCTAACGTACGTAGATATTTTAGTTTTTAACAAACCCAATGTACATCTTTTCGGGGAAACATCGGGGATGAGCTGGTCTGTGATGACGCTAATATACGTAGATATTTCAGTTTTTAATAAATAAAACGTACATCTGTTCGGGAAACATCGGTGATAAGCTAGGCTTTGATGAAGCTAACGTGCGTTCATATTTTAGTTTTTAATAAACCTACAGTACATTTTTCGGGAAACATCGGAGATAAGCTAGTCTTTGATGAAGCTAACGTATGTAGATATTTTAGTTTTTAATAAACCCAAAGTACATCTTGTGAAAAATCTGAGATAAGCTAGTCTATGATGAAGCTAACGTACGTAGATATTTTAGTTTTTAACAAACCCAATGTACATCTTTTCGGGGAAACATCGGGGATAAGCTGGTCTGTGATGATGCTAACATACGTAGATATTTTAGTTTTTAATAAATCCAACATACATCTGTTCGGGAAACATCGGTGATAAGCTAGACTTTGATAAAGCTAACGTGCGTACATATTTTAGTTTTTAATAAACCTAAAGTACATTTTTCGGGAAACATCGGAGATAACTTAGGCTTTGATGAAGCTAACGTATGTAGATATTTTAGTTTTTAATAACCCCCAACGTAAATCTTTTTGGGGAAACATCAGAGATTTCCACTATTTTATTATTTCTTTCTTCTCATTGTCAACAAAAAGTAAGGGTTGCCTTATTGTAACAAATAACACATAAATGAAGAAATGGCCATTTTTTTTATAAACATGCAATGTCATCTATTTAAGAGCGCTCGACATGACGAGGCGTGGATGGTCCTGCGCCGAGTCCACGACACCAACTGGAAGGCCAAAGGCGAGCCCGAGAGAGTCTTCACTGTGAGTTCATTATTTTGATATGATTTTAAAGCTTTGTAATTTGGTGCTAGAAATGTTACACTCCAAAACAGTAGGGGGCAGCATTTCACGCAAAAGCTATGAGAAAAGTTTGATACAAGTAAAATTTAACAAGTACAAGTAACAGAAAAAACAAATGCCAACTCATATTGAGTTGGCTCTATTCATCGCATTTTACCTGACACATGAAACGTGACAAATTTGGGGCGTGCACAATCCAGTTTAGAGTTGAATATCTTAAAATGTGTCTTGTGGCAATTACAACGTTGACCACAGTGTCTGTTGCTGAGTAACATAACAAACAAATACCAACTCATATATGGAGGACAGGGATTCATTTGGCCCTATTCGTCGCGTTTTACCAGACACATGAAACGTGACACTATCCACTTTAGGGTTGAATGTCTTAAAATGTGTCTTGTGGCAATTCCAACGTTGCCCACAGTGTCAGTTGCTAAGTAACATAACAAAACACATGCAAACTCATATGGAGAACAGGGATTCATATGGCCCTGTTTGTCTCGGTTTACCTGACACATAAAACGTGACAAATTTGAGGTGTGCACTATCCACTTTAGAGTTGAATATCTTAAAATGTGTCTTGTGGCAATTACAACGTTGACCACAGTGTATGTTGCTAAGTAACATAACAAACAAATACAAACTCATATATGGAGGACAGGGATTCATTTGGCCCTATTCGTGGCGTTTTACCAGACACATGAAACGTGACACTATCCACTTTAGGGTCGAATGTCTTAAAATGTTTCTTGTGGCAATTCCAACGTTGCCCACAGTGTCAGTTGCTAAGTAACATAACAAAACACATGCAAACTCATATGGAGAACAGGGATTCATATGGCCCTGTTTGTCTCGGTTTACCTGACACATAAAACGTGACAAATTTGAGGCGTGCACTATCCACTTTAGAGTTGAATGTCTTAAAATGTGTCTAGTGGCAATTACAACGTTGACCACATTGTCTGTTGCTAAGTAACATAACAAACAAATACAAACTCATATATGGAGGACAGGGATTCATTTGGCCCTATTCGTCGCGTTTTACCAGACACATGAAACGTGACACTATCCACTTTAGGGTCGAATGTCTTAAAATGTGTCTTGTGGCAATTCCAACGTTGCCCACAGTGTCAGTTGCTAAGTAACATAACAAAACACATGCAAACTCATATGGAGAACAGGGATTCATATGGCCCTGTTTGTCTCGGTTTACCTGACACATAAAACGTGACAAATTTGGGGCGTGCACTATCCACTTTAGGGTCGAATGTCTTAAAATGTGTCTTGTGGCAATTCCAACGTTACCCACAGTGTCTGTTGCTAAGTAAAATAACAAACAAATACAAACTCATATATGGAGGACAGGGATTCATTTGGCCCTATTCGTCGCGTTTTACCAGACACATGAAACGTGACACTATCCACTTTAGGGTCGAATGTCTTAAAATGTGTCTTGTGGCAATTCCAACGTTGCCCACAGTGTCTGTTGCTAAGTAACATAACAAAACACATGCAAACTCATATGGAGAACAGGGATTCAAATGGCCCTGCTTGTCTCGGTTTACCTGACACATGAAACGTGACAAATTTGAGGCGTGCACTATCCAGTTTAGGGTTGAATATCTTAAAATGTGTCTAGTGTTTATTCCAACATTGACTACAGTTTCAGTTCCTGGCTTGAGTGGCGCTTTCCATCATTTTCAGCAGGCTGCATTGCAAAATGATTCACCCTCCAACTTCCCCCAACGTGTTTCTTTTACTTTAATAATGTTCTAGAGTGTATGAGAAAGTGAAAAGTATCTATTTGGTTATGATGTAATAGCAGTGAGCAGAAAACTGCCGATTCAGCATTAATAACACTGATGAGTCGATAGTAAACAGTAAGAAAATTGTCAAAGCGGCTGAGTAGCAACATTTTACAACGCATGCAGAGCAAAAAACCCAAAAACCAGAGAAGTTGGCAAGTTGCGTAAATCGTAAATAAAAACAAAATACAATTATTTGCAAATCCTTTTCAACATATATTCAATAAAATACACTGCAAAGACAAGATATTTAACGTCCGAACTGGAAAACTTTTGTTATTTTTTACAAATATTAATAATATCATTTGATGCCTGCAACCTGTTTCAAAAAAGCTGGCACAAGTGGAAAAAAAGACTGAGAAAGTTGAGGAATGCTCATCAAACACTTCAATGTTTCAATCCATCAATGTTTATTTATATAGCCCTAAATCCGAGTGTCTCAAAGGGCTGCACAAACCACAACGACATCCTCGGTTTAAGGGCAAGGAAAAACTCATAACCCAGTGGGATGTCATTGTGAATGACTATGAGAAACCTTGGAGAGGACTGCAGTTGTGGGTGACCAACCCCCCCTCCCCCATTTATATAGCCTTAAATCACAAGTGTCTCAAAGGGCTGCACAAGCCACAATGACATCCTTGGCTTAAAGGCAAGGAAAAACTCACAACCCAATGGGATGTCAATGTGAATGACTGTGAGAAACCTTGGAGAGGACTGCAGATGTGGGTGACCAACCCCCCCCCTCCACCATTTATATAGCCCTAAATCACAAGTGTCTCAAAGGGCTGCACAAGCCACAATGACATCATCAGTTTAAAGGCAAGGAAAAACTCACAACCCAGAGCGATATCAATGTGAATGACTATGAGAAACCTTGGAGAGGACTGCAGATGTGGGTGACCAACCCCCCACCCGCCCCCCTCGGATCCCCTGGATACAATGCACGTCGAGTGGGACTAGCATAATATTGTGAAAGTCCAGTCCATACTGGATCTAACATAATAGTGAGAGTCCAGTCCACTTATTTGGAACATCCCACAAGTGAACAGGCTAATTGGGAACAGGTGGGTGCAAAAGCAGCTTCCATGAAATTCACAAACAGGGACGGGGCGAGGGTCACCACTTTGTGAACAAAATGCATGAGAAAATTGTCCGACAGTTTAAAAACAACATTTCTCAACCAGCTACTGCAAGGAATTTAGGGATTTCACCATCTACGGTCCGTATTATCATCAAAAAGTTCAGAGAATATGGAGAAATCATTCCACGTTAGCGATGATATTACGGAGCTTCCATCCCTCAGGCGGTACACAAAAGCGACACTAGTGTGTAAAGGATATGCAAAGCCAAAGCCATTTATCAACAACACCCAGAAACGCTGCTGGCTTCGCCGGGCCCGAGCTAATCTAAGATGGACTGATGCAAAGTGGAAAAGTGTTCTGTGGTCTGGCGAGTCCACATTTCACATTGTTTTTTGAAAACTGTCCTACAGACCAAAGAGGGGTCTGTAGGACCCTGAGGGGTTGTTATAGGCGCAAAGTTGAAAAGCAAGCATGTGTGATAGTATGGGGGTGTGTTAGTGGCCCAGGTATGGGTAACTTACACATCAAGCAAGAATGGTAAATAAATCCACCTGAAAAGCTTCAAAAATTGGTCTCTTCAGTTCCCAAACGTTTACTGAGTGTTGTTAAAAGGAAAGGCCCTGTAACAAAGTGGTAAAAATGCCCCTGTGCTAACTTTTTGGCAATGTGTTGCTGCCTTTAAATTACAAGTTAATAATTATTTGCAAAAAAATAATAATACGTTTCTCAGTTCACACATTAAGTATCTTGTCTTTGCAGTCTATTCAATTGAATATAAGTTGAGAAGGATTTGCAAATCATTGAATTTTGTTTTTATTTACGAATTACACAACCTGCCTGTCACGACTTGGACTATGGTATAGTTTTTTTTTCCAATGCAAAGGAAAATTGGCACGAGCGAGACATGAATGTAAGTACATTTTTACTTATACTAACAAACTACAAACAAAGGAAGCAAACAAAAGGCGCGCACGAGGGCGGAGAACAAACTAGACTACTGAAAACAAAAACTAGCACAAAGGCATGAAACACAAAACTCAATAACTGTGACCAAAAAACCCCCAAAAACTTACATGGCATGGACAAAACGATAATACAGCAATGGTATGGCATGAAGGCAGTTGAGGAATAAAGTCGCCAGGCAGACTTCCTGGCAACTTCCGGTTTAAATAATAGCTATGATAATTACAAACAGGTGTAGGACATGCGGACAGGGGCGTGACATGAGGACAAGGTGAAAACTAATGAGTTGGTATGGTAACAAAGAAAACAAGGAAGTGCAGGAACAGGAACTGAGTGTCCAAAAAATAAAACCAAACTTGACAAAAACAAAACCTGATCCCATGGGCGTGACACTGCCAACTTCACTGGTTTTGGGTTTT